>NC_133333.1:230945154-231245154 GCF_042186555.1 Aquarana catesbeiana | reverse complement strand
GCTGCCACCCTAGCTGACCAATACGTGGATTCAAGGCAGACTGTACAACCAGAGCCTAAGACCCCAGCTCGGCCTGTCCCCAACATTCCATGGAGCGTTGCCCCTCCACACCAGCCGTCAATCCCCGGCCCCACTCAGCTACCATCTTCACTAGGAAAAGGGGACCTCTACTACAGATGCAACCAAGCAGGGCATGTTAGGAGGTATTGTCCGCAGAATGTTTCCCAGGACGCGCGGAACAACAGGCCCCTTGGACCTGCCCGGGCTGCTGCACACTGTCTGGAGAGAGATGATGTGACTTACCCAAGCGAGGAGAATATTGGAATTCTACATGAGGCAGACCCTGTGCAAGCTGCCACTACAGATAATCGTTTGCACCATCGACAAGCCGTGTGGATTAATGGTCGGGCTGCCCAGGGACTGCAGGACACAGGAGCTACTATTACCCTGATACAGTCCCGAATGATAAACCCGGCAGAGCAGATGGGACGGTCTGTGGCTGTGCGGGTGGCCGGGGGAAATGTTATGCGGGTCCCCACTGCCAGGGTTCACCTTGATTGGGGTTCGGGGGCCAAAGAAGTGGAAGTGGGAATAATGCAGAACTTACCTGCAGAGGTTTTGTTGGGCAACTATTTGGGATGTTTAAATTCAGCCTTCTCCCTGGATGTATCCCCGGAAGCCTATCCTGTTACCACCCGCCAGCAAGCCCGGATGGAGGTGCGCTCCCTCGAGGACGAGACCCAGGTAAGACCTGTCACCCCTGACCTAGACTGTACTACCCCAACTATCCCTACCCCAACTTGGGCTTCTCCCCAAGAATTTGCTCAGGCAACTCTTAGCGACCCTTCCTTAGCTAGCTATAGGGAAAGAGCAGGATTGGACCCTGGGGGGTTGGAGAGGGAGCGAATAGAGTGGGTCCAGGGATTACTCTATCGGGTTACTGAGGGAAAGACAGCCTCCCATCCACCCAAGCGGCAGCTGGTTGTGCCGCAGAAATATCGTCATGACTTGCTGCGCATTGGGCATGACATACCCTTAGCTGGACACCTGGGGATGTCCCGGACCCTCCACCGTCTGACTCAGTTGTTTTTTTGGCCAGGGATTACAGGGGATGTCCGACAGTATTGCCGGACCTGTGACACATGCCAGCGGGTGGGTAAGCATGGGGGCCCGCTGAAAGCTCCCTACACCCTTTACCAATCATTGATGAACCCTTTAGCCGCGTTGCCGTAGACCTGGTTGGACCATTGCCCAGACCTAGTCCTTCTGGGAAGAGATATATCCTTACTGTGGTGGATTATGCCACCCGGTACCCGGAGGCCATTCCCCTGGCAAATATCCATGCAGAAACTGTGGCTGATGCTTTGCTCCGGATCTTGACCAGGGGACCCAGTTCACTGCTGAGCTCACTCAGCAGTTATGGAGGCTCTGTGGAATAAAGCCCCTACAGAGCTCTCCCTATCACCCCCAGACCAACGGACTGTGTGAGAGGTTCAATGGAACACTGAAACAGCTGCTTAGGACATTTGCAACCTCTCACAGGGATTGGGAGAGATATCTGCCACACCTTCTCTTCGCTTATCGGGAGGTGCCGCAGGAATCTACCGGGTTCTCCCCATTTGAGTTACTGTATGGGAGGTGGGTGAGGGGGCCCCTAGATCTAGTCAGAGCCCACTGGGAAGGGGGAATTGATCCCCAAGGGTCCTCTATCGTAGCATACGTTCTTGAGTTTAGGGACAGACTGAAGGAGCTCACGGACACTGTCCAGGAGAACCTTCGGGCTGCCCAAAGGCGGCAGAAATTATGGTACGATCGTACTGCTCGGAACCGCACTCTGGAGGTTGGGCAGAAGGTTCTTGCCCTCAGGACAAGTTACAGGCCACTTGGCAGGGACCTTACCGGGTTGTGGCAAAGCTCTGTGACACAACCTACCTAGTGGCTAAATGTTCGGATGAGAGAGTCCGACGGACCTTTCATGTGAACATGTTGAAAGCATACTGGGAAAGATCAGGAGAGGTAGCCGCTATATGTGCTCCAGCTGTGGAAGATTCTGAGAATCTTTCCCTGCTGGTGCTCCCGGAGCTAAATAGAATTACTGCAGGGATAGAGATGATAAAGCTTGACGACCAGCTAGGGTTGACGCAGAGAGAACAAGCTAGACAGGTCCTTAGTCAGAGAAGGGAAATGTTCTCCACAGTCCCCGGGTACACTACTATGGCAGTGCACCATGTGGAGACCCCGGGACAACTGCCGCTAAGACAGGCGGCTTACCGGATACCTGACGCAGTGAGAGAGGGGATGCGTCATGAGATTAAGGAGATGCTTGAATTGGGAGTCATTGAGCCATCCAGCAGCCCCAGGGCTTCCCCGGTGGTCTTTGTACCGAAGCGGGATGGCACAACTCGCTTCTGTGTAGACTACCGCAGATTAAATGAGTGCACCACCACTGATGCTTACCCTATGCCCCGGGTCGATGATCTGTTAGATCGCATTGCTCGGGGAAAATTCCTGACAACCCTTGACCTATGCAAAGGATACTGGCAAATTCCACTGGATGCGGAATCTATTCCGAAATCGGCGTTCATTAACCCATTTGGCTTATACCAGTCTAAAGTAATGCCATTTGGGATGAAGAATGCACCGGCGACTTTTCAGAGGATGGTAGACCAACTCCTCGATGGCCTCCAGGACTATGCTTGTGCATATCTGGACGACATTGCAATCTACAGTGATACCTGGGAGGACCATCTGGTTCACCTGGGTGTCGTGTTAGACCGCATCAAGGCTGCAGGACTAACCCTTAAGCCAGAGAAATGCAGCATAGGGATGTCCGAGGTACAGTACCTTGGACATCGAGTAGGCAGTGGACAACAACGACCTGAGCCTGCTAAGATTGAGGCAGTTGCCAAGTGGCCGACCCCCCGTACTAAAACCCAGGTCCTGGCGTTCCTCGGCACAGCTGGGTACTATAGGAAATTTGTCCCGCAATATAGTTCCATCGCTAAGCCCCTGACAGACCTGACTAAGAGGCACCTTCCCCGACAGGTACTGTGGTCCCCCGAGTGTGAAGCTGCCTTCCAACGATTAAAGAATGCACTAACTTCAGCTCCTGTTCTAGCTGCCCCTGACCCATCCAAACGTTTTTATGTCCACACAGATGCCTCTACATTCGGGCTGGGGGCAGTACTGAGCCAAGTAGGACCTGATGGCGGTGAGCACCCAGTGGCCTACAACAGTCGGAAGCTGCTACCCAGGGAAGTCGGTTATGCAGCCGTGGACAAGGAGTGTTTGGCGCTGGTGTGGGCTCTCAAGAAATTCCAACCTTATCTCTACGGACGATCTTTTACGGTGCTCACCGACCACAATCCATTAATCTGGCTTAATCGGGTCTCCGGGGATAATGGACATTTGTTACAATGGAGCTTGGCACTGCAGCCCTACAATTTTACCATACAGTATCGGCCAGGAAAGCAGAATGGGAACGCTGATGGACTTTCCCGGCAAACTGAACTATAAAACTCTCCCGGACAGCCCCAAGCTGACCCGTGGTGGATCTAGTTGGGTCTGCCGGACTATGGGACGGGGGGGGCACTGTCGCGGACACTGGCTGCAAGGACCTTTTTCTGTCCACATTCACCCTGTTATTTGGTATTTCTATATTATTCTTTTATTTTTTTGGACTTGCCCAAATACTATTCTTAGTTGTTTATTCTGAACAATACATGATTCTTGAAAGAGCTGATCACATTAACCTGCAGAGACGAACTGTCTGGTCACCAGGTCTGCCTTAAGTGTTGTGTTAATTAACATGTTAATTATATTATTGTCTTTTAAGTTTTTGCTAGAGGGGAGGGGGGGGAGTGTCCATGAGTCAGCCCTACCTCGTTATCTAACCCCCTGTGTTAAATGTGTATAAAAAGGCTGTATTCTGCCCAATAAAGCAGTCAAGATTCTACATGCTATTATCGACTAGACTTGTATTTAATGCAGCTATAATATTATATCTGTCTGATGGTCATACTGGAGGAAGCGGTGTTATTGACGGAGGCACTCAGTGGAGTGTGGGATAGGATCCGTCACAGACGTGTTGGAGATTGTCAGGCACGGGTGAAATGGCTGAGCAAATATCAGGAGCAGGGGTGAAGCAGTGCTGGGAGCAGTCTTGAGAGGAGAAGGATACTTCCTTGTTCTTCCAGTTAATTTGAGGTTCATGCACCTGGAGCAAAGGCAGGCCTAAGATTACAGGAAAGATAGGTGAATGGATAAGGTCAAATTGTAGAAACTCTTGATGGCCTGAGTCGGTGGAGGTAAGGATGGGCTTGGTTTCTCGGGTGATGGGTCCAGAACGGGGAAGAGACCCATCAGCCAAATGTACCAGGAGACTTTGAGCCTTAGCCTGAAAAGGGACATGTAGATTTTGGGCCAGCGAAATGTCTAGGAAGCAGCTACAAGCTCCAGAATCAATTATTTCTGGCAGACGGGTTTCCTCTTCCGGTAGCTGTAGAGAAATAAGGAGAGAAACATAAGTCTTGGGTATACTCATGAATCGGTAATTCATAGTGTCTTGCAGGTATGACTTACTAGGCCTCACTGGACAGCTGCGGAGGAAATGACCGGAACCTCCACAGTACAGGCACAGATTGGATTGGCGTCTGCGTTGCCTTTCTTCAGGAGTCAGGGGGGCACGGACCAGTCCGAGTTGCATTGGCTCGGCTTCAGGAGCCGAGGAGGTAGCAGCAGTAGGAGGTGGAGTATGGATAGGCATTGGCCTGAAGGGGGTCCAACTAGGTCGTGGCCCTTGAAAATGTTCTGCGCGTCGCTCACGTAAATGCCTATCCAGTTTGGTGGCTGATTGAATTAGTTCCTCTAGAGAGGCTGGGGTTTCTATCCTAGCCAGTTCATCCTTAAGGACCTCAGACAGACCTTGACGGTATTAGCACCTCAAAGCAGGCTCATTCCAACCCGTATCGGCTGCCCAGTTGTGGAATTCCACTGTGAAATCCTCTATGGGCCTCTTTCACTGGGAAAGGTTATGCAGGGTTGCTTCAGCTGTAGCAGTGCATTGTGGATCATCATAAAGTTTAGCCATGGTGCCGGAGCTGCGGCTGCAGGTAGAGGCGGACTGGATTGTTGCTGAAGGCGGCTGTCAATTTGGGTATAGCCCTCTTGTAGTTTCTGGACTGCATCAGTGAGGGCTGACACCTGCTGGCACAGGATCTCTAAAGGGGAACGCGCTCTGTCGGCCTCAGACATCTGGCTGGTTTGTACTGTCAGGTGAGTACTTACCGAGGCCGAGATGCCGAAAGCGGTTCGCCCTTGCTACTACGCGCACCCCGTCCCCTGGGGATGAAACAGGGACTGGGTGGCACTAAGGAGTACGGGCCACCAGCAGGTATGGGTCCCTTGTGGGAAACTGCAGAGCCGGGTCTGGGGATGAAGGAGTCCAGGAACCGGTGGAAGTCCCGTTGCTGGGTGGAGCAGACAAACTGTAAGAAAGCAGAGGGTCAAACACAGGCAATAATCAAGACAAGTCCGTGGAACAGGCCAGGGGCCAAACACTGGTATAAAGCAGAGGAAGTCCGTTAATCAGGCCGGGGGTCAAACACTGGTATCAAGCAGAGGAAGTCCGTTACTCAGGCCGGGGGTCAAACACTGGTATTAAGCAGAGGAAGTCCGTAAATCAGGCCGGGGGTCAATACAGGAGAGAGGCAGTGTGGTGAGAGCAGTCCCGGTCACAACAGGAGATCAGGTGAGCATAAACAGGAAACAGGAAGCAACAGGAGCTGAAGACAAACCAGCAACCAGTCTGGGTGCTGGAGCTGATTTAAATAGCCCTGCCAGAGTGTCACGGTGGGCGTGCATGAGTCACCGCGTGCACCCGTGTGCTATCACGCACACGCGCGTGCCGCTCCATCGGGCCGTGCGGACGCATGCGCCGAAGCCCCAATCCAACGCGCACGCGCCCAGGGACAGGATGAATGTGACTGGAGAGGACCCTTCTCTGACACAGGGGTACCGATTGGCTGCGTTATGATGAGCAGTTCTGCCAGCAGAACGCCCTGCGGCCTGCTTGCGCTGGGATCATAAGGACATTGGACTTTGGATGAAGCTCATGGCTCCAGGCGAGGGCTCCAGGGCGGCCCTTTTTCAGGGGGGCTGGTGGTGCGGGTGCTGCTGGACAGTTGGCCAACCTTAAAAAGGAGTTTGGCAGTTCAATGAGGGGTCATGCCGAGCAGCTGTGGAGACTGGCATTGGAGTAGCAGGGGAGCTATTACGTCGATTTGTGAGGGACTGTACGTGGGCTGGATAATCGTTGGTTTGGGGTTAGTGGTCTGCTTTTATAAGTTCGGTCGGTGGTTGTTTTTTCCACTCTGGATCAATTGTCTTTGCTTTTGGATTTTTTCGTTGGGATGGAATTTGCCAGGGGCACATCAGTTTTGCAACTGAACAGGGGCTTGGCCGCTTTAGCTTTCCTCTTCTGGATGCATGGCTTGAGTGATGTTGCCAAAGACTTTATGGTAAGAAAGGCCATGAAGGGTTTTCGGCACGGGAGGGTGAAGTTAGATACCAGGTGCCCGGTCTTGTTTGATTTGCATCAGGAATTAGTGGAGGCAGGGCCGTCTTTAATATTGATTGGACCCTGTGCAAAAATTTTCTTGGGCCCCCCATGCAATTTCGTTCTCCACCTGCTCTGAGACATACAATAAATAGCAGCTAGACTCAAAATCAGTTTACTGAATCAGATCAGGCAGCTATTGCGATTGGTTGCTAGAGGTTACAGTGCATCATTAAAACTTACTGACTGGTTGCTAGAGGTTACAGCACACATTACAGCTCACTGAGTAGTTGCTAGGGGTTACAGCACATAATTTTTGCGCTGAAAAAACATTTATATCCCAATAGTTGGGAGGTGCATATATAGTGTAAAACTATACTACAAAATTTCAATATAAAAAAAAAAAAATGCTAGTAATATATAAATTATAGAATGAATACAATCCTTATATAAAAGTATCCCATAAAGTGCAACATGCAAAAAAACAATATATATATGTGGTTATAAATATAAGATCAAAGTGCAAAATCAAGTGTCCACATTTAAAAAGTTCAATTCATTGATATCAACACATAAAGTGCAAGTAAGTAGTGTCCACAAAAAACAGTGTTCCTCATGCTCCTCCTTAATGGTGTTCACAATCTAGCATGCTTCAGTGCTCTCCTGTGACCCCCCACTTGTGCTTGCGCTCACCTCTGAGCGCGTGACACGGTAATTAAACAGTGTCTAAACACGCATTGGAGCCACCCCTTGGGCTCATACAGGGTATGCTGGTATAAATTCCACCACTCTCAGATGTCATCAGATAGTCTCACATACAAGAAAGAAAAAGCTCCATAGTGTGATACAGTAGGGATTTATTTAAAATATATTAAAACTTCCCTCCAGAAGGGTACTCACAATATGTAGGTGCGTGAGTGCACCAATCTTTCCAGAGAGTGTTTGTATAAAACAAGCGTTTGTATGGCGTGTGGTGTGTCGTTCCTCATCTACCTCTGTTGCTGACAGCTCCGTCCTACCCCTCCTCGACGTGTATTCGGCACAGGGATCACGTGCCTTCCTCCGGGGGATCTAATTGGAAGGCACAAACGCTTGTTTTATACAAACACTCTCTGGAAAGATTGGTGCACTCACGCACCTACATATTGTGAGTACCCTTCTGGAGGGAAGTTTTAATATATTTTAAATAAATCCCTACTGTATCACACTATGGAGCTTTTTCTTTCTTGTATGTGAGACTATCTGATGACATCTGAGAGTGGTGGAGTTTATACCAGCATACCCTGTATGAGCCCAAGGGGTGGCTCCAATGCGTGTTTAGACACTGTTTAATTACCGTGTCACATGCTCAGAGGTGAGCGCAAGCACAAGTGGGGGGTCACAGGAGAGCACTGAAGCATGCTGGATTGTGAACACCATTAAGGAGGAGCATGAGGAACACTGTTTTTTGTGGACACTACTTACTTGCACTTTATGTGTTGATATCAATGAATTGAACTTTTTAAATGTGGACACTTGATTTTGCACTTTGATCTTATATTTATAACCACATATATATATATATTGTTTTTTTGCATGTTGCACTTTATGGGATACTTTTATATAAGGATTGTATTCATTCTATAATTTATATATTACTAGCATTTTTTTATATTGAAATTTTGTAGTATAGTTTTACACTATATATGCACCTCCCAACTATTGGGATATATATGTTTTTTCAGCGCAGGCACGTTTATTTATGTTTTTTGGTTTATGCACGCAATGAAACGTGGTTAGTGTTTGCAGCTTATCTAGAGGCATCAGTCCATCTTTGGCTCACAAGACCCCCACATAATTAGCACATAATTTTTGCTTGTTGATTGGTTGCTAGAGATTACTGTACAGTAATACTGCTCACTGATTGGTTGCTAGAGGTTACAGCACATCATCTCCTCTTTGCCTGCACACCATGGACTGGGGAGGTGAGCGGACCCATCAATAGACAGAAAACTCCTCGGGATCCTAGAACTCCTGGGATCAGTGGCAGTGCTGGGGGGAGGGTGAGATAAATGGCAATGCTGATTTTTTTACCGACTACCAATTTAAAGAGGAGTTTCAACACTGGCCACCAATGTAATAGGGGTTTACACTCACCACTAATGTAATAGAAGCATTCACAGTAACCACTAGGGATGAGCCGAACACCCCCCTGTTCGGTTCGCACCAGAACATGCGAACAGGAAAAAAGTTCGTTCGAACACGCGAACACCGTTAAAGTCTATGGGACACGAACATGAATAAACAAAAGTGCTAATTTTAAAGGCTTATATGCAAGTTATTGTCATAAAAAGTGTTTGGGGACCCGGGTCCTGCCCCAGGGGACATAGATCAATGCAAAAAAAAGTTTTAAAAACGGCCGTTTTTTCAGGAGCAGTGATTTTAATAATGCTTAAAGTCAAACAATAAAAGTGTAATATCCCTTTAAATTTCGTACCTGGGGGGTGTCTATAGTATGCCTGTAAAGGGGCGCATGTTTCCTGTGTTTAGAACAGTCTGACAGCAAAATGACATTTTGAAGGAAAAAACTTATTTAAAACTACCCGCGGCTATTGCATTGCCGACAATACACATAGAAGTTCATTGATAAAAACGGCATGGGAATTCCCCAAAGGGGAACCCCAAACCAAAATTAAAAAAAAAAAAATGACGTGGGAGTCCTCCTAAATTCCATACCAGGCCCTTCAGGTCTGGTATGGATATTAAGGGGAACCCCGGCCAAAATTTAAAAAAAAAAATGACGTGGGGTTCCCCCTAAATTCCATACCAGACCCTTCAGGTCTGGTATGGATTTTAAGGGGAACCCCGCGCCAAAAAAAAAAAAAAAAATGGCGTGGGGTCCCCCCAAAAATCCATACCAGACCCTTATCCGAGCACGCAACCTGGCAGGCCGCAGGAAAAGAGGGGGGGATGAGAGTGCGGCCCCCCCTCCCTCCTGAACCGTACCAGGCCACATGCCCTCAACATTGGGAGGGTGCTTTGGGGTAGCCCCCCAAAACACCTTGTCCCCATGTTGATGAGGACAAGGGCCTCATCCCCACAACCCTGGCCGGTGGTTGTGGGGGTCTGCGGGCGGGGGGCTTATCGGAATCTGGAAGCCCCCTTTAACAAGGTGACCCCCAGATCCCGGCCCCCCCCTGTGTGAAATGGTAAGGGGGTACATAAGTACCCCTACCATTTCACGAAAAAAGTGTCAAAAATGTTAAAAATGACAAGAAACAGTTTTTGACAATTCCTTTATTTAAATGCTTCTTCTTTCTTCTATCTTCCTTCATCTTCTGGTTCTTCTGGTTCTTCTGGCTCTTCTGGTTCTTCCTCCGGCGTTCTCGTCCAGCATCTCCTCTGCGGCGTCTTCTATCTTCTTCTCCTCGGGCCGCTCCGCACCCATGGCATGGGGGGGAGGCTCCCGCTCTTCTCTTCTTCTTTTCTTCTCTTCTTCTCTTCTTCATTTTCTTCTCCGGGCCGCTCCGCAATCCATGCTGGCATGGAGGGAGGCTCCCGCTGTGTGACGGCGCTCCTCGTTTGACAGTTCTTAAATAACGGAGGGGGCGGGGCCACCCGGTGACCCCGCCCCACTCTGACGCACGGTGACTTGACGGGACTTCCCTGTGACGTCACGGGGAATGCCACAGGGAAGTCCCGTCATGTCCCGTGCGTCAGAGGGGGGCGGGGTCACCGGGTGGCCCCGCCCCCCGTTATTTAAGAACTGTCAGACGAGGAGCGCCGTCACACAGCGGGAGCCTCCCTCCATGCCAGCATGGATTGCGGAGCGGCCCGGAGAAGAAAATGAAGAAGAGAAGAAGAGAAGAAAAGAAGAAGAGAAGAGCGGGAGCCTCCCCCCCATGCCATGGGTGCGGAGCGGCCCGAGGAGAAGAAGATAGAAGACGCCGCGGAGGAGATGCTGGACGAGAACGCCGGAGGAAGAACCAGAAGAGCCAGAAGAACCAGAAGATGAAGGAAGATAGAAGAAAGAAGAAGCATTTAAATAAAGGAATTGTCAAAAACTGTCTCTTGTCATTTTTAACATTTTTGACACTTTTTTCGTGAAATGGTAGGGGTATAAGTACCCCCTTACCATTTCACACAGGGGGGGGACCGGGATCTGGGGGTCACCTTGTTAAAGGGGGCTTCCAGATTCCGATAAGCCCCCCGCCCGCAGACCCCCACAACCACCGGCCAGGGTTGTGGGGATGAGGCCCTTGTCCTCATCAACATGGGGACAAGGTGTTTTGGGGGGCTACCCCAAAGCACCCTCCCAATGTTGAGGGCATGTGGCCTGGTACGGTTCAGGAGGGAGGGGGGCCGCACTCTCGTCCCCCCCTCTTTTCCTGCGGCCTGCCAGGTTGCGTGCTCAGATAAGGGTCTGGTATGGATTTTTGGGGGGACCCCACGCCGTTTTTTTTTTTTTTTTTTTGGCGCGGGGTTCCCCTTAAAATCCATACCAGACCTGAAGGGTCTGGTATGGAATTTAGGGGGAACCCCACGTCATTTTTTTTTTAAAATTTTGGCCGGGGTTCCCCTTAATATCCATATCAGACCTGAAGGGCCTGGTATGGAATTTAGGGGGATTCCCACGTCATTTTTTTTTTTTTAATTTTGGTTCGGGGTTCCCCTTTGGGGAATTCCCATGCCGTTTTTATCAATGAACTTCTATGTGTATTGTCGGCAATGCAATAGCCGCGGGTAGTTTTAAATGAGTTTTTTCCTTCGAAATGTCATTTTGCTGTCAGATTGTTCTAAACACAGGAAACATGCGCCCCTTTACAGGCATACTATAGACACCCCCCAGGTACGAAATTTAAAGGGATATTACACTTTTATTGATTGACTTTAAGCATTATTAAAATCACTGCTCCTGAAAAAACGGCCGTTTTTAAAACTTTTTTTTGCATTGATCCATGTCCCCTGGGGCAGGACCCAGGTCCCCAAACACTTTTTATGACAATAACTTGCATATTAGCCTTTAAAATTAGCACTTTTGATTTCTCCCATAGACTTTTAAAGGGTGTTCCGCGGCATTCGAATTTGCCGCGAACACCCCAAATTGTTCGCTGTTCGGCGAACTTGCGAACAGCCAATGTTCGAGTTGAACATGAGTTCGACTCGAACTCGAAGCTCATCCCTAGTAACCACCAATGTAAGGAGGGATTTACACTGACCACTAATGTAAGGGGAACATTCACAATGGCCACTAGTGTGAATGAAAATATTCTACACCAAGCACCAATGTAATGAGAAGATTTATATTGACCACCAATATAACTGAGAAATTTAGCCAGCATTCACATTTGTGTATCGGAAACGCATGCAGAATCGCTTTTTCTGACACCACAGAAACGTGCTGCCCTTTAGCAGATACACAGCAGTGCCATTAATTGTTAATGACACCCTTACGTATCTGATGACATGTGCCTTGGCACCGTGTGATTTTGAAAAAGGGTTAGGGACTTTCTTCGGCATTTCTTGCGCATAGAGCAGCTCATTGAAATGAATGGGCTGCCCTACATACCAACTACATCTTTATCCACCCTGTCAGTACACCTTTGCATCCTAAAACTCCTGCTAACCTCCACACCCCAAACCTCCCCCATCCTCTCCACTCCAACCCCCCCTTAACTCTACCTGCCTCCTCTGCTCATCTTTGCACCCACCTTCCTTACCTCTATATATCCCGTCCTTGCTCCCTGTGCGCCCCAAACTGTAATTCCTTCTCTGCCTACCTATGCTCACCCCACACTACTCCCCCCCCCACACCAATTTTCTTACCTTTGCACAACAGGTGAATGTTAGGCTTAATGACCACAGTTGCAGGCAGGACTTTCAAGCATGCCCCTTTACCTCCTCAGTGGGCAGCATTCAGTATAGGTGATGGTGGATATGACCTCAGGGGGGCATGATATACATATGAATGCCGCCTTTGTTTACATATCAATGCTGCTGGCCACCACTATTTAAAAATGAATGTCGTTGCTATTTACATATGAATGCCGGTTATTTACATGTAAACACAGGGTCTGCAGGTGAGTCATCCGTACACAACAATAGGGCAGAGCTGGGCAGCATAAGTAGCTGCACTTCACACTGAGATAACGGGACAAAGCACGGGACTAAAACTTCAAGGGACAAGGAAATTTAAACCAGGAGAGTTGGCAAGTATAAGCCAGCTGCTTTGGGCCCCACAACAATGACAGGGCTCAGGGCAGCTGCCCCTTTTGCCCTGTCTTAAAGACAGCCCTGAGCAGAGGAGTTGCCCGGGGTCTGCACCTCTGCATATGAGGTGCGGCTGTTTACTGTGGCTTTTGCACTGGCCTTTTTTGGATTGGGTAAATGGTTAGCAAGAACAGGTGTGGTGTGGGTGGGCTGCGAGCCTCGGATATGACAGTGGCTGACAACTGTGTCCGGATTTATATTGGGAAATCTAAAACTGATTAGTTCGGAAAGGGGTTTATTGTGTCCTTGTTTCAGGTGCTGCCAGCCTCGGTTTTCCCAGTCTCTTCTGTTCAGCAGTTTGTCGAGGCAAGGGAGTCGGTGCCTTTTTTGCTGCACGAGGATGGATTGTCCTTGTCGCGATTTCAGTTTTTGGCAGCTTTTCGCTGTCGTTTGGCTGGGACGGGCAGCAGGGTTTTTCTCAGTTCAATACTTATTCCTTTCGTGTGGGGGCAGCTACGGAGGTGGCCAGATGGGGTTTCGACCCTCAGGTTTTGAGACCCATAGGGAGGTGGGAGTCCAATCGTTTTAAGATTTATGTTTGCCCTCATTTGCTCTGAAGTTGTCAGCTGTTCTTTACATTTTATGTGGCTCTCTGTTTTCTTTTGTTTTATTTCAGATCTTCCTCCTGGGCTTGTCTGGATCTTGGGGGATTCTTATATTTTTGGGGGGCTGTGAGGGCTGACACTCATCCTGCAGGGAGGCAACTTGGCAGTCTGCAGAGTGAGGCTATTCTGAAATGGCTGGGGATTCGGGGCATGATGTGGGGCCGGGTTCTCCCTGCATTTCATTACTATTCTAAAGTTGACAGGCCCCTGGATGTTTTAGTGCTGTGGGTTGGGGGTACTGAGTTGAGGGTCTGGGCCGCCAGGGACCTGGTGAGGGAAGTCAAAATTGACATTTGCGCATGATGCGTATTTTATCCAGATGCATCATTTTATGGTCAGATATCGTGGCTAAAAAGGTTTGGCGTTTGGCGTTTTGCTCACTCCATTGGTCATCTGAACAAGAGAATTAAGTTAAACAGGGAGGTAGGTGGGTTTGTGGCTAAGCTCCGGGGCATGGTGGTTCACCACCGGGAGCTGGAGGATCAGTCTGTCTGCTATTGGAGGGATGATGGTGTTCACCTGAATGCAGTAGGGACAGATATTTGGTCTTTGGGCCTAAAGGAGGGGGTGCTGAGGGCACTGCAGGTGTGGAGGGATTCACTTGAATAAGGTGTCACTCAAGCTCATGTGGCGGGTCAAGGGGTCTTTGGGGGGTCAGTAATTACATGGTTACAAAATTGTGGGGCCCATCTAAGGCATGGCGCTTCCACTTGGTTAGTGGTTGTTCTCCCAGGAGTGAGGTCTCCTGGGTGAGGGGAATATGGAATTATGTGTGATGTCAGAACATCTTCGAGCTGGTTGGGGCATGGCTGAGGACAGTTAAAATTGGTCCTTAAGGACACCTGAAGAATTCTTGTTGTTGGGCATTACATTGTTGAATTTCTACTTATTGGTATGTTTTAATATTATGTTATTTTATTCTTTGGTTAATAAAATTGGCTGCTGTGGCCGTATAAAACCCATGTCACTCAGTCTGTGTCTTTATTCTAAGTTTGTAAGGACCTAGGTTTAGTCAGGTGAGACCTGGAGGAGAAAATGGACGGAGGAACTGCATGACTAAGCTCCGGGGGAGGAACAAGGTCAGGGAACGGTCAGCTAGGTCAGTGTGTTTGGTGGAGGTGTAGCCCTTACCTGATTGGAGACAGAGGTCAAAGGGGCAGGGTTCAGATTAGAGGATCTTTGTGGTGAGGTAGTTCTCTCACATTCCACGGAGTCAGGAGAAGTCGCAGCTTTCCACCCACCCGCCCTGGTGTTAGGGGTTTACCGAAGTGGATAGCTAAGTGGTTGTATTTATGTGTCTAAAGTTTTTATCAAGTTTATACAAAGCAAAAAACAAACAAATAATAATAATATAACATAATATAATATATATATTAGCAATGTGCCTGTAAAACGGGTTAAAATTACAGGAAATGTGATTGATGGGATATATGTTCCTCCACGGATTCTTAGATTTGCAATCTAAGATAATTCCAGCAAAAACTTTAGGGTAAAGAAGGATAGTTCTTTGCCCTGTATTGGTAAAGTCCGTTCCGGGGCTGGTTTTATTGGGAGTCTGATAGAAAATCCGTGTGGGACAGACTCACAAGTCCATGGACCGCAGTTTAATCTTTTCTTTTCAGGTCTTGATTAAGGCAGCTGGTCCTAGCTCTCAGAGAGGGTATGTCTCCATGTGAGGAGGCAACTAGGAGCATGGCTGCTTGTTTTCCCTAACTTTGGATACAAAGTGTTTGAGTTTGGAAGGACATTTGCTACATAACCAAGGACTGGTCAGACTACAGACATAGTAAGGCTCGGTTAAGCAGAAGTTTGTTTTTGTTTGATGGCAAGATGCCCTTTTTCTTCTGTTTGGAATCTCATGTGCATTAAACATGGTGCTTTCCTAAAGAGACTGTGAGTTTGTCCCTACCTTTTTTTTTTATTTTTACTGCCACATCAGTTAACTTTATCCAGAGACTATTTTCAGAGTAATGTTCATATATGTCTCTACTCCAGTCACATCATTGTGGCCTTTCCAAGTTTACCCCTTTTTTTTCTTTTTTTTTCTTTTTTTTTTTTTCCTCTTTCTTCCCTTCTCCCCTTTTTTTTTTTTCCTCTTTTTTTTTTTTTTTAACTGTAAGTATTATTACAGTATACATTTCAGCATATATGTAATTACAACAGTGCCACATTACAAAGTGCATAGCATACGTCCTATGTCTCAAAACCGCTTAACCGCATGCCCTCATTTTACTACTATGCGTATAATGTATTGATACTTTTCTTTCTAAAGATACCGCCCCCCCACCCTCCTGTGACCCCCTGCCCTTTAAACCCCTATAATTCCAAAGCACGTCCGGTGGACAACATAGGGTCGTACATTATTCTCTCTCAGCTCTAGACTCTAAACTGCTCCTAGCTCAGCCTCTCCCCATTAATAGGGAGACGGATATTCTCAGCACTAGGATAGCACTGATAACGGACAAGGCATTGTTTGGACCCACAGGTTCCACATTCTTGCAAACTTATTATAGTTGCCAGACCTAGTGTAGAATGTTCTTTCGCTCCACACTGTGGAGTTGACAGCTCCTATCCACTCTTCCGGGGTAGGGGGGGTCCTAGATTGCTAAGACTGTGCAATTAGTTTTCTAGCTTGGAACAGGCATCTTGCTACCGCTACCACCGTGCTGCTGTCTCTCAGTCCTTTAGTAACATATCCCAGCACACAGGTCTTAGGGTCTAGCTCTAGATTAACTTTAAATGTAGCGTTTATTTTCTTTAGGATCTCGGGCCAGTACCTGACTAGTTTTGGGCACCTCCAGAACATGTGGATCAAATCGCCTGTTCTTCTACATCTGGGGCACTCGTCGTTAGTTCGGCGACCGAACATAAAGAGCTTTTTTGGTGTATAGTAGGATCTGTGCAGCAGCATCAGATGGGAGGCCTTTTGTGAGGGAGAGACCAACACCTCTGGTCCCAGTTCCAGAATCCTTTTCCATTGTGTGTCCGTTATCTCCCCCACATCGGCCGCCCACCTGTCTCTACCCCCGGAAGAGCCCACCTGCGTGTTTATTTTCTTTATTAGCTGAGTATATATCTCTGTGGTTAACCCCTTGGAGGTCTCTGATTTAATTATTGTTTGTAGTAGTGGGATCTTGCACCATGTGGGAGGTTGCCTTCCAAACTGCTTTCCCAAGGCGTGTCTAATCTGTAGGTAGCTATAGAATATGCGATTTGGCAGCCCGTACTCATGCCTAAGTTCCTCGAAGGGTTTCAGGGTGTCCCCCTCGTATATCTGTATCAACCGACATATCCCATTCCTCTCCCAAAGCTTATTCCTGTCGACAGATAGTAATTCCTGCAAGTTCTTATTGTTCCAGATTGGTGAGTATTCTGAGATTCCCTTGTACCCCATTATTCGCTTGGCAGTCTGCCAAACCCTGGTGATCATTTTAAGTGTCGGAATCTCTCTTTGTAATGAATCTGCCTCCAGTGCTTCAACTAGTGAGCTATGTGGGCTTCCCTGTAGGATAGCCTGGGCGCTCTTGCTTCCCCCTCCCTCAATGGCACATCCCCCAAGTTGTTGTAGCTGGGCTGCCAGGAAGTAGGTAAACGGGTGGGGGACCCCCAGTCCCCCCTCCGTGACGGGGCACTGCAGTTTTTGTAGGCCTATCCTGGCCTGCCCTTTTTTCCAGATTAGTTCCCTAAAAAGGGATTGGGTTTTTTGAAACCACTTCTCCCCGATCCACACTGGGGAGTTGTGGAGCAAATATAACAACTGAGGCAGCCATACCATTTTGATCAGATTGGCCCGGCCCGCCACAGAAAGGGGGAGTCTACTCCAAATATCGCATTTTTTTCTAAATTTTAATAGGAGAGGGACCAAATTGTCCTCTATAAACGCACCGGGGTCCTTGGACATCACGACACCGAGGTACTTCATTTTCCCCGTGACTCTCAATTGGGGCAGGCTCGTTAGGATAGAATTGGCCATTGGGTCGACCGGCAGGAGCGATGATTTCTCCCAATTGATAGTCAATCCTGAGAATTTTCCGAAGTCCTTCACCAGGTGCATTACTTCCTCCAATGAGGAGGCCGTGTCCCCAAGGAAAAATAGGACATCGTCCGCAAAAAGGGCTATTCTCTCCTCCTCGCCCTTCCTGTGGAAGCCCTGCAGTTCAGATGATGATCTCACCGCTCCAGCCAGTGGCTCCATGGCCAAAACAAACAACAAAGGAGACAAAGGGCAACCCTGTCTGGTCCCTCTTTCGAGGGGGAAAGTTTCCGAGTAGTCATTATTTATCTTGAGTCTTGCCTTTGGGTGATTATATAGGATTTTTAACCAGCTAATAAATACGGGGCCGAATCCAAACCTCTATAACACCCACCAGAGATATTCCCACTCCAGGCTATCGAAGGCCTTGGCGGTGTCCAAAGACAGTATGGCTCTAGACCCCGCATTCTCCGCTGGGACCTTGAGGTTCAGATACGCCCTTCTGATATTAATGCTGGTGGACCGACCGGGGATAAACCCTGATTGGTCTGGGTGTACGAGTTTTGCAATGCACTTGTTTAACCTGGACGCCAACACCCTTGCTACGATCTTGGCGTCCGAACACAGTAATGATATCGGTCTATATGAGGTGACTTCCAGTTGGTCTTTCCCCTCTTTTGGTATCACCACTATATCAGCCTCCAGCATTGATGGGGGTAGCCTTCCACCCCTTGTCGTCTGTTCCAGTACTTTTAAAAGCTCCGGAAGTAAAACCTCCCCGTACTTCCTGTAGATTTCCAATGGCAAGCCGTCCGGGCCAGGAGATTTCTGGCCTGACAGCTCTGCGACAGCCTTTTGCAACTCCTCCAGAGTCAGGGGAGACTCCATCTCACTCCTGTCCCCCTCCGAGAGCACAGGCAAAGCTACCCCTTCCAGAAATCCATCCATATCGCGCCGGTCCGACCCCCGGCGCGACCTATACAGGTCCCTATAAAACGTGGAAAAGGTCTTTAGGACCTCAGCGGGGTCTGAAGTAATCTCTCCAGCCGGCGTCCTAATTGAGAAAATGGCCGATGGGGATAGGTTAGACTTGGTTATAAGTGCCAACATCCGACCTACTTTCTCCCCTTCGCCATAGTAATTTTGTTTCTGGAAGAGTCTTTTATTTTCTGTTCTTCTGTTAATTAATTCTCTGTACTCTTGTTGTCTACTGAGCCATACCTCCCGTTTTTCAGGGGTTGGGTCCACCACGTATTGTGCTTCTGATTCCATGGCTTCCCTGCTAACTCTCACCTCCCATTCCCTTGACGTTTTCTTTACTGTGACAACCTGCTGGTGTAGCAGTCCCCTAAGGAATGCTTTTAAGGTGTCCCACACTACCCCCGCAGGGGCTGTACCTGAGTTAAATGTTACAAACTCTTTTAATTTGGATGTAACTTCTTCTGGGCTGCTTATTAAATCCAACCATAGTGGCTTTATTGTCCACCTTTTCCGACTAGGTCTAACACTTAAGTTCAGAGTCAAGGTCAAAGGAGAATGATCTGAAATACCCCTCGGCTTATACTCTATATTCCCTATTAGTTGCAAAGCCTCATTGTTGCCTATTGCCATATCTATACGCGAGAGAGTAGAGTGTGATCCTGAATAGCAGGAATACTGCCGGGTTTTTGGGTTATGGGATCTCCATAGGTCACACCACCCAACCTCTGCCAGGAGTTGGCCTAATCGGCCCTCCGATAGCCTTTCCGCCTGGTTCATAGGCGGAAACCGGTCCATTTTATTATTCAAAACTGCATTGAAATCTCCCACCAATATTATCAGTACATCTAACTTACTTTCCACAAATTCCAACAAATCTAAGATGGTCTCTGTTTTAAACGGAGGAGGAATATAAATGTTTGCTATTACCAGAGGCTTATTTTCCACTACACAGCTCAAGAAAACATAGCGTCCCAACGCGTCAATTCTGGCTTCCCTGCAGGAAAACGAGATACTTCTCCCCACCAATATGCTCACCCCTCTTGAGTATGAAGTATAAACTGAGTGATACTGTTCTTGAAATTCGTGGTTCCGAACATGTAGTTTAGTATCGTTGGTAAGGTGGGTTTCCTGCAGGCAAGCCAGCTCAACGCCGTAGGCTTCTAATGCCGTGAAAACTGCTGCCCTTTTGGCGGGATCAGCCATGCCCCTGATGTTCCAGGAGCCTATCTTTAGCGTTTTAAAAGGCATCTAGAAGAGAAAGGCAAGAAAAATAACGAGAAAAGCCAAAAAAGAGAAGAGGGGAAAAAATGCCAGATAAAAAAAAAGAGAAAAAAAAAAAAGAAAGGGCATTTCCTTGGTGCATTTGTGAATACCAAATTGGTCGTGGGCGCTGTGGTTGTGTTAACCAAAGAAAGGAAAAGAATAATAGATAGACAAAGTGGGGAAGGGCAGGAGGCCCCTGCGTCCAGGGACCCCCCCCCCCACATTTCCTAACTGAAAATGCAAACCACCTGTGCTGATATACTTTGCTTTTGCTATTGTGAACCCACCCTTCGTAGTTCTGTGTGCCTTACAATCACCCCGTTGCCTAGCCCTATGACTCGCTGTAAGCCCCCCATCCCCCCCACACTCTGCTTTATACAACCCCCTTCTTACCGCCCTTCTTCGTGACCCCCCCCTCCTGCCTGATTAGGCTAGCCCTAGGGGCTGTGATTGTGACCTTTTTCCCCCCACCCGACCACGCAAAAAATACCTCCCCACACATATACTGAAAAGATACATTGTGACTCACTACCACACTCATCCCCCCCTCCCCCCCTTCCACGACCCTCCCCCAAACCCCCAATACAGCACTTGAAACATACAAAACTAGTGGGATCACGTTTTTTATCCGTGCTTCCGTCTCACATACCCCCCCTTCCCCCCTCCTCCGTGCCAGCTGCTCATTATTGTGAGAAAGGAGAAAAAAAAAAAAAAAAAATCGCATTTTCCTCCTTTCCTATCCAAATTTAAATAGCCTTATTTGACCCCTAACTCTACAGGTCCACTTTGTTATCCTCCAGCCACTTTATTGCCCCTGCTGTTGTGTCAAAAAAATGGGTAGACCCTAAGGCAGTGACGCGTAACCGTGCAGGATACAGCAGAGCGTATTCTATTTTATAAGTCCGTAGGTTACGCTTAATGTCCCTGAATTCAGCACTCCGCTTCTGGAGGTCTGGGGAGTAGTCAGGAAAAAATGAAATCTTGACTCCGTTGTATAGGATCTCCCCCAGCTCCCTAGCCCTACGCATCAATGTTACCTTGTCTCTGAAGTTAAAGAGCTTCATTATTATTGGCCTAGGATGCCCCCCTGACGGTGAGGCCCTGATTGGCACCCTGTGGGCTCTTTCAATGGCAAAGAGGTGGGAGAAGGTTTCCGTCCCGAATATTCCCTTGAGCCACTTCTCCAAGAATTCCTCCGGGTGGGGGCCCTCACACCGCTCCGGTAGGCCTACCACCCTCACGTTGTTCCTGTGGGACCTATTTTCAATTTCCTCCATTTTAATTTTGTGCAAACCCATCTGTGTTTTCAATGCTTTGAGCTCTTGCTTCAGTGGGGTTAATTCGTCCTCAGCCTGGCTAACTCTCTCCTCCAGAGCAGTAGTTCTAGCAATAGTCCTTTGCAGTTCTTGGCTTACTCTAATTAGCTCTTCCTTTAGTCCCGTCAGCTGATCGCACAAATCGCTTAGGGAGGCCTTACAGGAGTTGACGGCACATAGGACATCTTTCAGTGTGGGTTCCGCTTCTGCTGGTGCATCTTGCGCAGCAGCATTATTAATTGCTAATCCCGCAAGCTCACCCACGGAGCTTTTACCGCTCGTCGTTTTTAATGTGTGCATTGCTGCTGGTCCTTTTCCTAGGCTCTTCCTGTCCCCTGAACCCCCCATATGCGGTCTATCCTGCTGCTGCTGGTTGTTTTTAGATGGTGATGAGGTGGAGGGGTGCGCAAATTTTTCCAGTTTAGCCGCTGCGGCAGCTGCTGCCTGGTTCACCTTTTCTTTTGAGGTACGGGTCATTTGGGAGCTAGTATTGTCCTGCTGTTGCAGTTCCTCGCCCTTTTTTCTAGTCATGACTATTTATATAAGCAAGGGAAGTATGTAGAAGAGTCGAGCCGCTCGTGGGGTTGGTATCTGCCCCCGCCCTCTCCTCACCCCTCTCTTCACCTTTCCCTTACTCTACCTCCCTTCCCTCAGTACTGTCTCAGCCCCAGCAGTGCGCTTCTGGTTTGCAGCTGTCACTAGACTAATTGCCCAGTTTAGAATAGCCGGTATTTCAGTTCTATTGAGGTTGTATAATGTGGCAAAAGGTTAGCAATTTTCTCATTAATGCAGCCCTCCACCAGCCATCGAGGGGTGTCTTCTCCCTGGTGGACACAAATCGCTATGTGCCAGTGTGTCAGGCTGCCCAAGCCTGCCAGAACCCGAGGACAGTTCGTTAAGTGACGAGGTAGCCGGCTGCCAGGGCCCACCCGTACCTCCACCCCCCCTCGTCCGTGGCAATAGGCTAGTCCTTGGGGAGAGGCAGTCCACCTCTAAGTTAATCAACGAGGGTTGGTACCTTGATGCTGCCGGGGCCTGGGCAGTACAGGGACGCTTCTAGTGGCGGTTCCTCACGCTGATGGCGCACGCCGTCCCCGCCGCCTCTTCCTGTTGTTGCCGTTGCCCGGGTAACTTAGCCCGAGCTCCTCCTTGCCGCTCCGAGGGCCCTTGTCCACGTCCTTTCCCGAGCGGCTGTACCGAAACACCGCCAGCACACACTCCAGCCAGGTAGGCGCGAACACTGCGGGGGAAGGGAGGCTCAGACAGCCGAGCCAGAGCACTAAGTTAGCTCCGATGAGCACGGAGGCATCGGGCTGGGGGAAGCTCACTCGCCCCTCCTCTCACTCCTGCATCCGGTCACACCCCCGAGTTTGTCCCTACCTTGAGTCTGATCCCTTACAATTGGTGGAGAATGCGGGCACAAGACCCAGAGACTGTACCTCTTGCAGTGGCATTTTTGAAAAAATAAATAAGAGCCAGCGCTCTTAAAGGGACGGTATGTTAAGAAAATATTTGTTTTTGTTTTTTCACTGGTACCAGTAAACTGATAAGAGAATGGAGGAACCAATCAAACAGCTGGTGCAAGCACGTATAGACCATCAAGAAACTAACTGCTTGTTGATAACTACTACCCAAGTGGCCATGCAGGAGCAGAAGAATTTCAATAAGCTTATACAGACTCAGCTGCAGTCCTTGACTGACAAAGTCCTACGTGTGGACAATGTTGCAGATTTACGCAAGCGAGTGCAGGCTGCATTACAGAAAATGACGGCCGAGGATGATGTGGAGGCTTTCCTCACGGTTTTTGAGAGGGTGGCAGAGCGTGAAGGGCTACCCCCGGACCAATGGGCTGAGGTCCTTGCCCCCTTTTTGAGACCCACAGAAGGCCTATTTTGATTTAAATGCTGCTGAGGCCCGGAAATATGAAGCTCTGAAAACTGAGATTCTAGCCCACCTTGGCGTAACAATGGCTGTGAGAGCTCAGCGTGTCCATGCTTGGCAATTTAAGGTGGACCAACCTGCAAGGTCCCAGATGTACGACCTCATTCACCTCACACAGATGTGGTCAGGGCCGTCTTTAATTTTGATTGGGCCCTGGGCAAACATTTTCTTGGGGCCCCCCCTTCATTCTGAGACATACAAAAAATAGCAGGTAGACTCAAAATCAGTTTACTGCAGCAGATCACGCAGCGATTGCAATTGTTTGCCAGAGGTTACAGCCTATCATTACTGCTCAATGGCTGGTTTCTAGAGGTTACAACACATAATTTCTGCTTGCCGATTGGTTGCTAGAGGTTACTGTACATTATTAGCGCTCACTAATTGGTTGCTAGGGGTTACAGCACATCATTAGCACTTACTGATTGGTTGCTAGAGATTAAAGCAGATCACTACTGTTTGCTGAGCAAGTAAAGGGGCACATTAATACACATACTACATCAGAGACTGCGGACATACTGCAGGAGACAATCAGAGACTGCGGACATACTGCAGGAGACAATCAGAGACTGCGGACATACTGCAGGAGACAATCAGAGACTGCTGACATACTGCAGGAGATTACCAGAGACTGCGGACATACTGCAGGAGATTACCAGAGACTGCGGACATAATGCAGGAGACAATCAGAGACTGCGGACATACTGTAGGAGACAATCAGAGACTGCGGACATACTGCAGGAGATTACCAGAGACTGCGGACATACTGTAGGAGATTACCAGAGACTGTGGACATACTGCAGGAGGCAATCAGAGACTGCGGACATACTGTAGGAGACAATCAGAGACTGCGGACATACTGTAGGAGACAATCAGAGACTGCGGACATACTGCAGGAGATTACCAGAGACTGCGGACATACTGTAGGAGACAATCAGAGACTGTGTACATACTGCAGGAGACAATCAGAGACTGCGGACATACTGCAGGAGATTACCAGAGACTGCGGACATACTGCAGGAGATTACCAGAGACTGCGGACATACTGCAGGAGATTACCAGAGACTGCGGACATACTGCAGGAGATTACCAGAGACTGCGGACATACTGCAGGAGATTACCAGAGACTGCGGACATACTGCAGGAGATTACCAGAGACTGCGGACATACTGCAGGAGATTACCAGAGACTGCGGACATACTGCAGGAGATTCCCAGAGACTGTGGACATACTGCAGGAGATTCCCAGAGACTGCGGACATACTGCAGGAGACAATCAGAGACTGCGGACATACTGCAGGAGATTACCAGAGACTGCGGACATTATACAGGGGATGGTCAGAGAACTTTCAGCAATGCACAGCTTTACAGTTAAATAACACAGCTCAGGGTTTAAACAGTCAGGCATTCTATGGTTGTAAGGCCATACCTGGCCAGCCAAACACTACATACATTCAGGACTGTGGGCGGGGCTTCCACTCTCTGCTCTCACTAAAGCAGCTGGGAGCTCCACTGATGCTTCGTTGGGGGGCCTACATCACCCGTGAATGGTCGCCTCGATGACAGCTTTGCAGAGCGCACAGAGGACATGGGAGGATGTATTCCGCGCTAGTCAGCTGAGAGGGGCGGGGCCGGAGCTACACTGACGCTCTGACCCCGCCCACGTGCAGCCTGTGTACTGGGAATAGAGCGCCTGTAGTGAGAGCCAGTGATCGGAGTGGGAGTGTCATTGGAGCTCCCGGCCCCGCCCCCGGACCTCTGTATTCACCAGCCAGTATAGAGGGGGCGGGGCTGGAAGCTCCACTGACACTCCCACTCTGATCACTGGCTCTCACTACAGAAGCTCTTTTCCGAGTACACAGGCTGCACGTGGGTGGGGTCAGAGCGTCAGAATACATCCTCCCGTGTCCTCTGTGCGCTCTGCAAAGCTGTCATCGGGGCCCCAATTCACGGCTAGCGCGGGCCCCCCATCAAAGATTGGGCCCAGGGCAAGTGCCCCGTTTGCCCTGCGCTAAAGACGGCCCTGGATGTGGTTAGAGCCAGTGGTCATCACCCCAGCCCAAATCTTGGAGAGGGTCGTAGTAGACCGCTTTGTGAGAGCCCTTCCAACCCCTATACAGCGGTTTCCTGGGAAAGCTGATCCTAAAGATGCCAATGAATTGGTGGCCCTCGTGGAGCGGTGCTTGTGTACTGAGGACTTTCTTTGGGTGTAGTACCCACAGAATCCTTCTCCAAGAGACAGAAGCCCACCAACCCGGGAAAAAGCGATCCCCCTAAAGTGGGCGAAAAGGGAAGTAAATGCGATGGAGGTTCCTAGGAGTGAAGAGGCTCAATCACCAAAGAGAGACCCACCAGGACAGGGGTCCTATAGTGTGCTGGCGTTGCCAAGAACCAGGACACCTCACCGCCAGTTGTCCGCTAAACCAGAAATCTATGGATTACAGTATGACCCAGAAAAGCTCTTTTGTTGCTACACCAGGAGACACCCCACAACAGCCAGGCAGCACTGAGAAACAAATTTGTGCCATTAAAGAGGACGGTTGCCAAATGACTGCCTTGCTGGATTCTGGCAGTCTAGTAACTCTAGTGCATGCCAGTCTCGTGAACCCCCAAAAGTTACAGCGACAGTTATTGGGTGTGGTTTGTATTCATGGGGATACCAAGTGCTACCCCACGGCCATTGTATCTATCAAATCTCTATGTGGCACTATGGACCATGAGGTGGGAGTAGTCCCATATCTCATGTACTGTATAACACTGTACTTGGACGAGACTTCCCCTTTTCCTTGGATTTATGGGATAACACCAAGGGAGCAAGGCCCCAGCGGGATTGGATTCCTACTGCCCAGAACTGTTGGAGGAGCAGAACAAAGAGAGAGTCTGCCCATTTTCCCTTGGAGGTCCTTGCAGGTGACACAGAGAACCCCCATCCAGAGTTAGACCTGCAGGACCTGCCCACGACCCGGGAAAACTTTGGCACAGCCCAGCTTAGGGACCCCACTTTAGCTAGGGCAAGGGAACAGGTAAAAGTGATAAATGGGGTATCCCAAGAGCTTGGGGAGGAGGCCATATTCCAACATATTGCTATGGAAAATGAACTGTTATACAGAGTCGATGAAGTTCGAGGAGAGAGACTTGAACAGTTGCTAGTACCCCAACCTCATAGACACATGGTACTGGACCTGGCACATTCTCATTTTCTTGGGGGACATCTGGGGGTGGATAAAACTAAGAAAAGAATATTGCAACATTTTTATTGGCCAGGTTTACACAAAGAGGTAAAAGTGTACTTTGAATCTTGCCCAGTTTGTCAGCTCACTGCTCCGGTCTTTTGTTTCTGGAGTCCATTGGTACCTTTACCCATCATTGAGGTGCCCTTTGACAGGATTGCCATGGATATTGTGGGTCCCTTGGTTAAGTCCGCTGGGGGGCACCAGTATATCCTGGTTGTCTTTGACTATGCTACCCAGTATCCAGGGGCAATCCCGTTAAGGAACCCCTCAGCTAAGAGTATTGCTAAAGAGCTTTCTCTTATATTTTCATGTGTGGGTATTCCTCAGGAGCTGCTAACTGACCAGGGCAGGCCCTTCATGTCAAAGGTTACTAAAGAGTTATGCCAATTGTTTAAAATTAATCACTTACGCACTTCTGTGTACCACCCACAAGCGGATGGACTAGTGGAAAGGTTCAACAAAATGCTGAAATAAATGTTAAAATTAGTGGTAGTGGCGAAAGGTAGGGACTGGGACTGCCTCTTGCCCTATCTCATGTTCGCTATACCGGAGGTACCCCAAGCCTCCACCGGCTTTTCCCCTTTCGAGTTGCTGTATGGCAAACACCCGAGGGGCCTATAAGATATAGCAAAAGAGACCTGGGAACAAGAGGCAACTTCACTCAAAAGTGTAGTGGAACATATTGCTCAATTGCAAGACTGGATTGGAAAGGTCATGCCCATTGTTAAGTCCAACTTGCAACAGGCTCAGCAGGCTCAGGCTAGAGTGTATAACCTTTCCGCCAAGATCCGAACCTTTAACCCCTGTGACAGAGTCCTTGTGCTGGTACCTACAGTGGAGAGCAAATTTCTAGCGAAATGGCAAGGGCCATACGAGGTCGTAGAACAGGTGGGAGAAGTTAACTATAGGGTACATCAGCCTGGTAAAAGGAAACCCTACCAAATCTACCATGTCAATCTATTGAAGCCCTGGAAAGACAGAGAATCCCTTATGGTCCAAGCACCCTTGGCGATGACTACCACAGGTCCTTCTACCATGCCAGGGGTAGAGATCGCTGAGGCCTTGTCCGTAAGCCAAAAACAAGAAACCAAGGAATTTCTGCTAAGAAATAGGGAGTTCTTCTCTGATCTTCCAGGGGTAACTTCAGTAATAAAGCATGATATTGTGACCGAACCAGAGGTGAAAGTTAACTTAAAACCTTATCGCATCCCTGAAGCTCAATGCCAAGTAGTTTCAGAGGAAATAAGGAGGATTTTGGATCTTGAGGTAATAGAGTCCCATAGTGAGTGGCGTAGTCCAATCGTCCTTATTCCCAAGCCGTATGAAAGCATCCATTTTTGTAATGATTTCCGAAAGTTAAATGAGGTGTCAAAATCTGATGCTTATCCAATACCCAGGGTAGATGAATTAATTGAGCGTCTAGGACATGCTCGATATATCACCACCCTGGACCTTACGAAGGGGTATTGGCAAATACCACTTACAGAACGTGCAAAAGAGAAGACAGCCTTTTCTACTCCTGAGGACCACTGGCAGTACATGAGGATGCTATTCGCCCTACATGGGGCTCCAGCCACTTTTCAGACGATGATGGATCGCATCTTTAAACCCCACCAAGCCTATGCATCTGCGTACTTAGATGACGTGGTAATTTTTAGCGCAGACTGGGAGAGCCACTTATCTAAAGTGCAGGCTGTTATTAACACACTCCAGGGTGACGGTCTGACAGCCAATCCTAAGAAGTGTGCTGTGGGTTTAGAGGAGGCCCGGTATCTGAGGTACAATATTGGCAGGGGGATAGTAAAACCCCAAGTCACAAAGATCCAAGCAATTCAAAGTTGGCCAAGACCCCCGAATAAAAAACAGGTCAGGGCTTTTTTGGGGTTAGTAGGCTATTTCAGAAGGTTTGTCCCCAATTTTGCTACATTAGCCACTCCCCTTACCAAGGGGGGGAGGTCCACAGGAGTAACTTGGTCCCCAGAAGCTGAGAAAGCTTTCCAGAACCTAAAGACAGCTCTGTGTAATAGTCCTGTCTTAATCACCCCAAATTTCACACAGGAATTTATAGTGCAGACGGATGCTTCAGAAGTGGGATTAGGTGCAGTGTTGTCCCAAGTGGTGAATGGGAGGAACACCCCATAGCGTTCTTAAGCAGAAAATTGACCCCCGCTGAAAAAAGGTACGCTATTGTAGAACGGGAATGTTAAGCCATCAAATGGGCTCTTGAAAGTTTAAAATATTATCTGTTAGGGAGACAGTTTAGGCTCCTAACTGACCATGCCCCACTCAAATGGATGGCCCAAAATAAGGAAAAAAATGCAAGAGTTACTAGATGGTTCTTGGCTCTACAGAATTTTAAATTTTTAGTAGAACATAGACCAGGTAGCCAAAAAACTAACGCTGATGCCCTCTCCAGAGTTTACAGTCTGTTTACCCAAGGTGCTCAACCCCCCAAGTTTGAGCAGAGGGGGGAGATATGTAGCAGAGTGCCTGTAAAATGGGTTAAAATTACAGGAAATGTAATTGATGGGATATATGTTCCTGCACGGATTCTTAGATTTGCAATCTAAGATAATTCCAGCATAGACTTTGTCACGTACCTGATGGTGGAGCCCGATATGCAGGGAGAAGCCTCTCTTACAACCCTGACTCGAGAACCCCTGATAGGACAGACAGGAGGCTCGGGAGTACAGCGCAGCACAAGTGCCTGACAGGAACTCTGGTGCTGGAGCTGAGCTGGGTCTCAGAAGACTCTGCGAAGATACTGGCAGTGTAGAAGATGACTGAACTGCAGACTGGTTGAAGACAGGAACAGCTGTAAGCCGGTCACAGCAGTCAGAGAGGGAGGTGTTCTGTAGATCGGAGCACAAGCAGATGGAGACAGGCCGGGTCGGTAACAGGCAGGCAGATCAGGTACAAGTTCAGAGGCAGAAGCAGAGTCATGGTGCAGGCCGGGTCGGTAGCAGGCGGGCAGACCAGGGGGAAGACAGGAGCATAGTCAGGACAAGCCGGGATCAGAGGCAGGCAGAAAGCAGGGGTAGTCAGGAATAGACATGTGGAGGATGAAAAAATTTGTTTAGTTTAGTTTAGTTTCGGTTCGTTATTTAACTAAATTTGTTTAGATAAATTAGTTGCATTCATTACATTCATTTTCGGGATTCATTTAGTTTCGTATTCGAATTCGAAAAAAATTCTACCGCATTCGAAAAAAACTATCAAATTCGAAAAAAATTTGACTGAATTTGAAAAAGTAAACTATATATAACCATTTTGCGAAATTCGAATTTCATATAGAATGAAATCAAATTTCAATAGAAAAGATTCAAATAGAATAGAAAATAAGAATAGCATGCAAAAACAATAGAACAGAATAGAAAAAAAATATAATATATTCTATTCTAATCTTTTCTATTCAAATTCGAATTAATTCTGTACCAAATTCCAATCCCGGAAGATGTTTTATATATATTGTTCTATTGTTTTTTCTATTCTAGTCTTTTCTATTAGAATTCGATTTCATTCTATTTCTATATAACCATTTTCTGGAATTCGAATTTCGTATAAAATGAATTTGAATGAATTTGAATTCGAATAGAAAAGATTAGAATAGACTAGAAAAACAATAGAATAGAATAAAACTATATATATATATATATATATATATATATATATATATATATATATATATATATATATATATATATATATATATATATATATATATATATATATATATATATATATATATATATATTTTATTCTGTTCTATTGTTTTTCTAGTCTATTTTCTATTCTAATCTTTTCTATTCAAATTCATTCTTGAATTTCGTCTAGAGTGAATTCAAATTCGAATGTAAAAGTTTAGAATAGAAAAGAATACCATAGAAAAACAATGGAACAGAATAGAAAAAAATAATCTATCTAATCTATCTAATCTATCTAATCTATCTAATCTATCTAATCTATCTAATCTATCTAATCTATCTAATCTATCTAATCTATCTCTGACTGATCTAAGGAAGAGTGCGAACAAATCAGCCTGAAATGTAATCTTTGTCTGAACAAATGATTGTAATGATTCTGTTTGGAATGACTCTACTTGCTTTGTAATCTTTTTCTAAAGATTTGATGGAATAAAGCAACACATTTTTAAGTGCAGCAACCTTTGGAACTTCTTTTCTATTCTTTACTTATATTCTAATTCGGTATTAGAATTTCTGAAAATGGTTATATATATAATATATATAAAACCATTTTCCGAAATTCAAATTTCGTATAGAATGATTTTGAATAGAAAATAATAAAAAAATAGAATAGAAAAACAATTGAACAGAATAGAATAAAATACAATATATGTTTTTCTAGTTTATTCTTTTCTATTTTCTATTCTAATCTTTTCTATTCAAATTCATTCTATACGAAATTCGATTTTCGATTTTCAGTATAGAATGAATTTGAATTTGAATAGAAAAGACTATTAAAGAATAGAAAATAATAGAAAAGAAAAGCATAGAAAAACAATAAAACAGAATAAAAAAAATATTATATATATGTATTCTATTGCTTTATGATTTTATATTCTATTTTATTGTATTTTTTAGAAAATCGATTTCTATTGTTTTCAAATTCGAAAATGGTTTTGAATTCGATTTGAATTTGTCTTCGAATTCGATTCAAATTCGTTTGCTTTTTTTCGGATTTGTTTAAATTCATAAATAGGAAAAACAAAAGGAAAACACCGCGCTGTGAAGGGATATTAGTGAATGATACTTGTGCAAAGACAAATTAAAAATAATGAAACCATAGAACAATCAATGATCAAAAACAATATACAAAAGCAGCTGCTAAAAGTAAGATACACGTTACTTATATAAATGGTTGTAAAGGAGCAGCGCTGTGACAAACCATGTAATACGGAGGCATACAATAAATATTCTCAAAAGTTCATTATTTGTATAATAAACAAAGTGTAAATAGGTATAGAAAGTCCCATTCAAAGGATCCTAGACAGCAGATACGTGGGTAGGTAGATGGCAGTTAATTCTTAGTCCTTCACCGCACCACTGTGATAATAATACAAATGCGCGCTTACCAAACAGCAAGCTTAGGAAGCTTGTGACCTTAACCCGGTCGGGGCCTTTCCAGGAGGGACCATCAAAGGAGAAACAGACCACCTTCGCTTGGGATAAGCACGCTGTTCAGCAGTTATCACTAATAGGAGAAATACCCCTGGCTAGGGATAAGCCTAAGTTTTATGTGTTGATCTTGTCTTGGCCTCTTGCTATTCTGACTTATGAAGCAATTCATCACTTTTGTAATTCGGAAATTCGGATGCATCCGAATTTCCGAATAATGAAAAATTCGTCCGAATTTCGATTTGGAACGAAACAGAATGCACATGTCTAGTCAGGAACAAGCAGGGTCAAACAGAAACAGGTACAATATACAGGAATAAACAGGCAGCAGGGATCTCCAGGAAATATTGTAGACCGAACAGCAAGAGGCCTGGGCATCAGTCTCCTTTAAATAGCGCATCTGGCGCTAAGAATTGTCACTATGCGCGTTCGCCTGCCGCCTAATGCACGTCTGCGCACGCGCGTGCGCCAAACAACTCTTCTTGCGGGAGACCTGCACACAGGTGTTCTTCTGCCATCTTGGTTGCTGGCTGCCCTTCTTGACAGACTTTAGGGTTAAAGAAGGATAATTATTTACCCTGTATTGGTAAAGTCACTTCCGGGGCTGGTTTTATTGGGAGTCTGATAGAGATTCGGGTGGGACAGACTCCCAAGTCCATGGACCGCAGTTTAACCACTTGAAAACTGGGCACTTAAACCCCCCTCCTGCCCAGACCAATTTTCAGCTTTCAGTGCTCTCACACTTTGAATGACAATTACTCAGTCATGTAATACTGTACCCAAATTAATTTTTTGTCCTTTTTTTCATACAAATAGAGCTTTATTTTGGTGGTATTTGATCACCTCTGGGTTTTTTATTTTTTTGCGCTATAAATGAAAAAAGACTAAAAATTTAAAAAAAAATGCATTTTTCTTAGTTTCTGTGATAAAATTTTGCAAATTATTAATTTTTCTTCATAAATTTTGGCCACAATTTATACTGCTACATATCTTTGGTAAAAATAACCCAAATTAGTGGATATTATTTGGTCTTTGTGAAAGTTAGAGAGTCTACAAGCTGTGGTGCAAATCATAAAAAATTGATCACAACTGATGTACTGACGGCCTCATTTCTTGTGAGCCGAACAAGTCAGGGAAATACAAATACCCCCCAAATTACCCCTTTTTTGAAAGTAGACATTCCAAGGTATTTAGTAAAATGCATGGTGAGGTTTTTGATGTTGTCATTTTTTCCCACAATTCTTTGCAAAATGAAGATTTTTTTCCCCCACAAAATTGTCATTGTAATAGGTCTGCTACTCCATTCTGCTACTCCTCCTGAGTATTACGATACCACATGTGTGGGACTTTTCACAGCCTAGCCACATAGAGAGGCCCAACATGCAGGGGAGCACCATCAGGTGTTCTAGGAGCATTAATTACACATCTAACTTGTTGACTACCTATTACACTTTTGAAGACCCTGGAGCACCAGGACGATGACACATGACACTGACTTGGCACTGATGGCAGATGGCACTGATATGTGGCACTGATGACACGTGACACTGATGTGACACTGATGACAGATGGCACTGCTACGTGGCACTGATGACACGTGACACTGATGTGGCACTGATGACAGATGGCACTAATATGTGGCACTGATGACACGTGACACTGATGACAGATGGCACTAATATGTGGCACTGATGACAGATGGCACTGATGACAGATGGCACTAATACGTGGCACTGATGACAGATGGCACTTATACATGGCACTGATGACAGATGGCGCTAATACGTGGCACTGATGACACGTGACTCTGATGACAGATGGCACTAATACGTGACACTGATGACAGATGGCACTGATACCTGGCACTGATGACACGTGACATTGATAACAGGTGGCACTGATGACAGATGGCACTGATATGCGGCACTGATGACAGATGGCACTAATATGTGGCAATGATGACAGATGGCACTTATACGTGGCACAGGGGACAGATGGCAGTGGGGACAGATGGCAGTGGGGACAGATGGCAGTGGAGACAGATGGTAGTGGGGACAGATGGCACTGAGGTACTGTGATCACTTTATTTGCCTTTTTTTTTTTTCCTGACACTTACAATCTGCAGCCGTTAGCCGGCGATGAGAGATGATCTCATATGTTTACATATGAGATCATCTCTCATTGGAAGCTCCGAACGCGCTGTAAACGGCCGCTGTGATTGGCCATTTACAGCGATCTGTGACTGGCTGTGTCCAAGGGACACGGCCAGCACAGAATTTCCCAGATGCGCGCCTGCGGGAAGCATGCATCGCGGAAGTAAACAGGAGAACGTCCAGGGATGCCGTCCCGGCAATTGGCGTCCGCGTTGTAGCCATCTTTTGTCTATAGAGCGGGCGCGAAGTGGTTAGTCTTTTATTTTCAGGTCTTGATTAAGGCAGCTGGTCCTAGCTCTCAGAAAGTGTATGTCTCCATGTGAGGAGGCAACTAGGAGCATGGCTGCTTGTTTTCCTTAACTTTGGATACAAAGTGTTTGCGTTTGGAAGGACATTTGCTACATAACCAAGGACTGGTCAGAAGTTTGTTTTTGTTTGATTGATGGCAAGATGCCCTTTTTCTTCAGTTTGTAATCTCCTGTGCATTAAACATGGTGTTTTCCTAAAGAGAGAGACTGTAAGTTTGTCCCTACCTTGAGTCTGATCCCTTACAATATATATATATATATATTTACTAAATGGTGTATGTTGCTTATTTTGTCACAGCATTTGGCGGGTCAAGGGGTCTTTGGGGGATCAGTAAATACATGGTTACAAAATTGTGGGGCCCGTCTAAGGTATGGCGCTTCCACTTGGTGGTTCTCCCAGGAGTGATGTCTCCTGGGGGAGGGGAATGTGGAATGTGTGATGTTGGAACGTCTTCGAGCCGGTTGGGGCGAGGCTGAGGACATGGATGATTCCAGTTAAAATTATGCCTTAAGCACACCCAAAGACCTCTAGTTGTTGGGCATTACATTGTTGAATTTCCACTTATTGTTATGTTTTAATATTATGTTATTTTATTCTTTGGTTAAGAAATTTGAATGCTGTGGCCGTATAAAACCCATGTCACTCAGTCTGTGTCTTTATTCTAAATTTGTAAGGACCTAGGTTGACAAATCCTCTAGTCATGTTTTACACTTTTTTTTTTTTTTTGGTAGAGGTTTCAGTACTTCGGCATGCCCCTACAGGGATTATCATATTATATTTTATATACCAAACACTTAGCTTATTGCTTCCACTTTTCTCAGTGGACACTCTGATTGGTATGCATTGTTTATTATGCTTTTTTTCAGTGCCGTCACAAAGTAATCTAGAGCGATGTTGAGATGTATGAGCATTATGTGTCAGCAACCCCCCCCACCCCCAAAACTGAGCACTAATCTGCATGCTTACCCCCAAGTACAAATTTTCCCCCCTGCTGAAATCCCCCCTCTGAGCACAAATCCTTGCCCCCATCCCCTAAATCCCCCCAACACAAATACCCCTCCCCCAAAAAAGTCACGTCTCCTACCACAAATCCTCTACCCCTAAAAATTCCCTCCAAGTCTACATAGCCTCCCTCTCAACCTCCTTGCAGCGTCCCCCTCCCTCACATGAACCCACAGTGCTTTTTATTTTTCCCTCTTTTTATTATTTTCTTTCTTCCTTTATCATTTTTTGTTTATTATCTATTAATTAATTAATTCCATTAGGGTAATTAAATATTTTGGTATCAATACAGATATCATCCATGAGTCATACAGACATTCTCATTATCAATCATCAAGAGGAGTTGTCTACATTTAATTTTATTAAGTCATAGGTTTTGGTTTCTTCATAATTTTTAATATTTTTTATTTTTATGTTTGGTTTGTAATAGGTCTTTATGGGGATTTTTGGCATTATTATATATATATATATATATATATATATATATATATATATATATATATATATATATATAGTTATATAATATTTAATTCTTATTTAATTAGATTAGATTTATCATCAGCTCTGGACGGCTTACAATGAGACGTTCTGCATTTCGTTTAGATATGCAGCATCGTTTATGTGACAGCAATATGCATCTTGACATGCACTCTGGGTCAATCTGGCTGTATGTGTGATGGAACAGCGTCACTGTTTGTCACTTCATCCATAGGATATAACACTCGTACGTTGTTCAATACGAGTGCCACATTCATAACAATGTTTGGAACGCACGTCTCGGCAACATATCGAGTCGTGGAACGCATGTCGGTCCGCCATTTTGGACGAACCGGAAGTAACTACCAAATCTGTCCGTGACGCGGCGTGAGCTGGATTCTCGTTATTGGGGTCACATTTCTTTTATAAGTAAATTGGGCTGCAGTGGAGGGACACCCCAGACGAAGTCTAATGAGACTAAACACATTGGGAGGACTCCACTGCCGCCATTATTTTATACAAGTGCTTTGTCCTAAATGTGAGTTTGTTTTTTATATTAATACATTTTAACAGTTCATACGGAATTATGCTATGTGGCTCTTCTTTCTGCATTTCTCCTATCTTATCAATTGAAATCTGATATCACTCGATGTGCAATCACCTACATATGGAGACGGATTGTCCATGCGTTTTGGGATGTATTTGGTTCGAAGTCAGAGAGGATTCCTAATACTACGCACTGGTTGTCGGTTGATAACACAAAGTATGTTTGACTCATAGAACGTATGTTCTTTTGAGTTCAAACCATTTGGTAAGCTTACATCTGTCTCTGTGGAGGTTTTGCTGCACTGGTGTTCTCAGCCTTTTTTCGTTTATATATCAGATTGGATGTCTAAGCGGTGATTTAGAACTTTCCTTTCATTCAGTCAACACTGTGGATCGTTCATTTTATTTCACGGACACATTTATTTGCATTTTTCCTTTTCATCATCACTTTTCTGCAATATTTAATTTTTAGTCATTCACATTTGTGGAATTTTGTGATTTATTTATGTATTTATTTATCACTTTAAAGGGTTACATATCAATTTATTTACGGTCATTTGTGATTATTCTTGATATATATATGTGTGTGGTTAAGTTTAGTTTAGCCAATTTTAACACTTTAGCGCTACAAGTTTACCTTAACAATTAGCAAAATGATCTGTTTGTTGTGCTAGCTGCTATCACTTATTTTGGCAGCATGGGGTACCCTTTTTTAATATAAAGTACTTCGGCATGCTCCTACAGGGATTATCATATTATATTTTATATACCAAACACTTAGCTTATTGCTTCCACTTAGACTTTTCTCAGTGAACACTCTGATTGGTACGCATGGTACACATGAACTTCCCCACCAGTGTAGCACATTGAGAGGGTGGTCTTGTATTTACACTAGTAATATTTGCATATTTGAGCCATTTTGAAGTTTTTTTGGGATTATAGTCTATTCCACTATCAAGGAGAGTATCACCATCCTTTCATACGCATTTAATCAGATCAGGATTGAAAATATTTCTACCATGAGGACTTGTTCACACCATACATGCATGAAAACTGATGGGAACTGAAGTGAAAACCGCACAGATTTCACTTGGAGAGACATCAGTTTCACATCAGTTTTCATGCGTGTTAGTTCTGTGCCCTGTTCACACCAATGTTGATGCCATGTCAGTTTTTTTCCCATGTAGAAAACTGCATACAGGTTGCAGATTCCTACACAGAAAAAATCTGCATGTTGAGGTGTGAGGCCTTAACCCCTGGATCACACCATTGTGCAGAGACTCCAGTTTTTCTGCATGTGTTCTGAAAGGGCACAAAAAAAATAATGGTTCTCTATGTGCCCTGTTCACACCACAACACTGGTATCACGTGTGGATTTTTTCTGTACAGAAATCTCATAAGGGACCCCTTTAGCACCTGTGGTATGAGGAATTCAGGGAGGAGAATTTATGAGAACCTGCTTGGAAAGGACCAAAGGAAGCAGTCAGGTAAGGGTAAAAATAGTACAAAAATATTTTTTATTAGTAATTGATTTCTTGTTAGGGACAGTAGCTGCATCCTATTACTGTGAGGATAAAAAAAAGGATTCTGGTGCTAGGTAGAGTTTTTTTATTTATGGAATAGTCAGTCGTGTAGCCCTGTAAGGTTTGACCCATCAATATGCTGCCATGCCATGCACAGGAAAGGACTATTAAGCAGGCTGCAAAAATGAGAAATGTATTTAGTCAAAGGTAAAATGTATTGAAATACAATCACAGTGAATAACCAGTTATGAGAATGAACTTAAAGAGGAGGCCCCTGAAAAATTAAAAGTCATCAGCTACAAATACTGCAGCTGCTGACTTTTAATATATGGACACTTATCTGTCCAGGGAGCCTGCAATGTCGGCACCCCAGGCGATCTTCTGATTGACTGTCGGGTGCAGTTGCCACCATTGCAGGTAAGGGAACCCGGCTTTTGGCTTCACAGCCAGGTCCCTACTGCGCATGCGTGTAGCGCGCTGTGCTTTCTAATTGGTACGGCGGCGGAGGAAGGAGTAGGGGGCCGAACTTCCGAGAGACGGGGCTGCGGCCCCCTCTCCTGGAAGTGGGAAACAGTACCTGTCAAAAACAGGTACACGTTCCCCCCCTAAAAGGTGCCAAATGTGGTAATGGAGGGGGGGAGAAGACGGATAAGCAGAAGTTCCACTTTTGAGTGGATTTCCACTTTAATAAGCGCTGACCAAAGAAACAAATTGTGTGTGATAAAGGGACAGCAAGAGCTTGGATTGTGTGTGGATGTATTGTACGCTATGTGGTAAGAAATATCAAATAACATTTAAATAAATGCACACATTATATTGCCTCTTTGTTTTTTAGGGTGCTATTATCACACTTTTTGGAGTTAATTTCCTAAAGACAAATAGACATTGCAAGGGAGGTTGTAGTTTGCAAGGGAATTTTACATTGCACTTAGCGAATAAGGTGAAGTTCTGCTGGCTTCCATCATCTAATACATGCAAGTAAAACATTTTTTTTTCACTTTTTTCGTGCTTGATTGGATATTGTTTGCAAAGTAAAATATCACCTCATTCACTAAGCTCTGGGAAAATGCCCTTGCAAAGTTCAACTTCACTTTCAAAGTCAACAGCCTTTTTGCCTTTAGTAAACCAACCCCATTGTCTTACCAGTTCAAGGAACAACAAGCAAACACAAATATGTTATTTCAGTGACAATAGCTTGTCAAGCAGCCCTCCAAAGGACCTAATTTAAACATAAAATATGACCTCCTATTGACTGCAATGTAATTCAATTTCAAAATCCTAGTGTAGCACCCTCCAGTGTGTGCTAATAGAAGGGAGAGTAGGGAAACTATAATCTAGCCCAGGGATAAACCTGAGTCACTGGATCTAGGTCAAGGTTATTAGAGGCCAGGGCTGGATGACTCACAGCAGCTCTCTAATGCCCCCACCCTGTTTCTAGAATGTTGAAGAACATTCTGGAAGATAGTGGGTGAAAGCTGGGAGGGTTTGCTTTGAAGGGTCCTTAGCCAATACCCAGGTTGGGGGCCTGCCAGGGAACTAATGAGCCATGCCAACAGAGGAGTTGAGTGGCTGAAGGACAAGCAGTGTTGAAGAGAGTCTCTCGGTGGCCCTTGAGGGACCCCAGCCAGGAGGGGTTTTACCTCAGGCTGGAGTTCGCGAGGCTGACCTGGTAGAATCCCATTACAGGAGTGGGAAGAGAAAGCAGCCAGGTGGGCTGGTGGCAGCCAGGTGGGATAGCATTTCTGCAAGCAGTAGAACTGGGACAAATGTCTACAAAGAGGCAGAAGGTTGTGTGAGATGCTGTTCACTCCACATTGCAAGTTTACCAAGGGACTGTTCCTAGCCTGTAATGGGCTTTCGCTGAACTAACTAGGAACAGTTAGTTCCCACAGGAGTGAACCAGCAGGATCTGTACAATAGAACCAAGTTTGTGCAGGTGGAAGGAAGAAAAGGAATCTGTAAATAGGTAGGAAGTTGTCCCAGGTTTTAATTGTTGGACATTTTTCAAGTTGGGTGTCCCATAATCCCTTTACCAGGGCCATCTTAATGCAAGGGCACTCCTGGGCACTGCCCAGGGGTCCCAGGTGCATGGGGCCCCGCAATAATCTTGCATTACATCATATTTGCCAACTGTCTGGAACATTCATGCTTTTTACTAAACTGTCCCGAGATGGTTGTGTCCCAGGAAGCATCCCAGAACCTATAGTGTGCCCTCCTGATCCCAGTATTGTGCCCTCCTGACCCCTCCTGTACTGTGCCCTTCTGCATTCCCCACTGTACTGTCCCCGTTGTGTTGTTTAGTCTTTGATTTATGGAATGTTTTCTTTTTGAAAAATTTATTTTATTGAAAGTACTAATGAATCTATGTTTAATTCTATCAACTATTTCTTGAAAGTAGGTGCGTAAGTTGGGGCAAGCTGTTAGGGGCCCCGGTGCATTACTTTGCCCAGAGGCCCATGATGCTATTAAGACGGCCCTGCCCTTACCCCATCCAAGTTATTATCCCATAATAAAACAACAAAAAAACAAGCCAAAGGTCTGCTCACTGTGTCTGGCTACAAGAAGGAAATTATGTGTGTGTAGTAGTGGGGATTCCTGCCATTAGCAACTCCTACAGGGGTAGTGCTACACTAGTATGACAATTTTATTTTAACTTGTCAAATTAAAGTCTAACTGAATTTTAGCAGAATTGCTTATCACACCATAACACTTTATACTGAAATATTTCCTGTAATGTCCATATTATGTTTTTTTTTTTCTTTCAGAGATCAACTTCAGGAGCAAGACATGCGCCTAAGGTCATCCATCAAGCAGATTTTGAAATGTGATTTTGAACAGGAAAACATATCTAACCAGGTGCTATTACCACTTGCTGATTGTATTATCAGTGCGTGGATATTGGAAATTATCAGTAAAAATGAAGATGAATACATGAAGAATCTGGAGAAGATCATAAAGCTGCTAAAACCCGGAGGCCAACTGTTACTTATTGCGGCATTAGATATAACGTACTGGTTTGTTGGAGCAGAACTGTTCCATAGTTTTAAATGTAATGAGGAGTTTGTGAAAAACGCCTTTGTTAAGCTGGGTTTAGTCATTAATTACTGTGCAGTGCAGAGGAGACGTAATGTCAGCAATCTCACTGATTATAAAGCTATTCTATTCATTGCAGGACGCAAAGGGCAGTAGATTATTGGAGCCAATAGCATTATTCTGGAGCCAAATCGAGCCAAATAGAATTATGTTGGCCTCCGGGTTTTATTGCAGTCAGAAATCACAGCAGTTGCGCTAAAGTCAGCAATGTTATTTTGCATTAATCTGTGTTAAATTGTGTTAACAAATATCGCTATCTTAATAAAGATCATTCAGAATATAAATGTGTGTTGACTTGTCTTGGAACAATATTGTAAATCTTTTATGTATACAATAAATCTTTTTATCTATTTATTGATAACCAATGCATTTCAGGACATTTACTGTGTGCCTTTCATCAGAATATGGACAAAGATTTTTCTTGACTTAACAATCTCTATTGACGCCAATGGCAAACTAGACTCCTCACTCTATAGAAAACCCTCTGCGGGTAATACAATCCTCCATGCGACTAGCTCGCACCCAGACTCATTGATAAAAAGTATTCCGTACAGTCAATATCTGCGACTCAAACGCAATTGTAGTAAGGATTTAGACTTTCAAGTAGCGGCCAAAGATTTGTATAAAAGATTGCTCGCTCTGGGTTATAGCCATGCGTACCTCAAGAGAGCATACAATCGTGTTAACCCCCAAAAAAGAGATTCTTTAATTCTCTCTAAAAGACCTCTCAATAAGGTAGACACAGTCAGGATAATCACCCGTTATTCGAACCAACACAATGAAATCAGGAAAATTTTGAATAGATTCTGGCCTCTTCTGTCAGCTGACCCTGTAGCCAAGAAGTATATAAAAGAATTCCCAGAGATAACTTTCAAACGAGTTCCTTCTTTGAAGGACCGTCTTGTTCATAGTCACTTCAGTGAGATCTCCTTATCAAGTAATTTAACAAGTACAGGCATCTCCCCATGTGGGAATTGTGATATGTACAATTTTGTAGACACAAAATCCAGATTTCTGCTTCCCAATGGAAAGTGGCACTCTATCAAATCTAAAGTTACTTGTCAAACTCCCGGTGTCATTTATCTAGCTCAGTGTGTTTGTGGGGGCTTCTATATTGGCAAAACAAAGCGACAATTTTTCAAACGTATAAGAGACCACATAAGACCCATTTTAAAAAAGAAAATGAACACCACTATAGGTAGACATGTTGGTACATATCATGATTTTAACCCCCATACCATCAAATTTCTGGTCTTGGAGCATGTCCCATTGGATGAAAGAGGGGGCAGCGTGAATCGAACACTGCTCCAGCTTGAATCCCGCTGGATATACGACCTTAGAGCTACCACCGGGTTTTAATGAGAGCCTGAGCTATAGACCTTTCTTATGAACCCTGCATTGGTTTTCCAGTCCCTTGTTTTACCTGCCCCCCTCTCCCCTTGATCCTCTCCCTCCTCTGTTCATTTCATATCCACCCCCCAACTGTTATCAGTAAATTTTGAATTTTGAGCCCTATGATTTTAGGATTTTTTGATTTATATATGTGTATAGGTTTCATCTTCCTACATTGTTTGAAAAGAAACTTTATTGGTTGTGTAATCAATTTAATAATTGCTTGTAACTTTGTTAAATGTTGTGTAGTTGTTCTTCATCAAGCGCTTTGTCCCATTGATACAATGCTGGAATTGGTTTGAAAGTGGTCTTGTACCGCTCCCATCATTTGCCCCTTTGTTTCTCTCTCATCCTGTCCAGTTTTCAGACCCTCCCCTTCACTGACTCTGGCTTGGTCCACTCGCAATCATACGGACGCCCGGGGCACTTTCCATCTATGTGCCCCATTTTGCACTGCGCTATCAGGATAGATCGAGATACAATGGGTTACGCCTTGGCGTCCCATTGCCATCCTCTACAGCCCAGGTACCACGGCGGACTGTGTGGTCCCATGCAGCGCCTGTGCGCATATTGGCCGCCGTAGGCGGCCGCGGTACGCCCTGGGATGTGTAGTTGGAGTGGACTTCCGACTCCCTGCACATGCGAATTGGCACTCTCTATGTCCGCATCGCGCTGGTGACGTCACACGCCAGCGCGATGGGGGACAGCATAAAGCCGGCTTATCTGACAGTGTTCAGCTGCCAGAGCCGGAGGGTGAAACTTGTTTTATGCAGTGCGAGTGACGGGTAGGTCTCACCACAGGCTTGAATGGAGGAGAAGATTTGGATGCCGCACACTGGATGTAGTCAAAAAAACTTCACTTTATTGAAAAAATGGGATCATCAAAACAACAAGACTGTCATGCAGAAAGTACAGGTAAGCTGATGCGTTTCGCACTCAGGACTGAGTGCTTACTCATAGCATAGCAGCTATGAGTAAGCACTCAGTCCTGAGTGCGAAACGCGTCAGATTACCTGTACTTTCTGCATGACAGTCTTGTTGTTTTGATGATCCCATTTTTTTCAATAAAGTGAAGTTTTTTGACTACATCCAGTGTGCGGCATCCAAATCTTCTCCTCCATTCAAGCCTGCTTTGCCTAGCATTCAGCCAGCACCTGGAGCTCTTCTGCTCTGAAACTTCTACTTACACCTGGGTCAGTGTCAGCCTGAGCGGTGGAAACACTTTCTTTGTAGGTCTCACCACACACTGCATTATCTTGATTTTTTCATATCTTATCCTGACTTTCAGCTTTGCATGCATTATCCAGCAACATATTGGTTCTCTACTTTGAGGAAATAAAAGGTAAAATTTGAAGGCTTTACCAGCTGGTTGCCACATTTGAACTTGATGAGACAGTCCCTTACTATCGGTTTAGCTTAACTGGATAATGCATTTTTTGATCTTATTTTATTTATTTTTTTATTTTTTCAGGCTACACTTTGATATTTTTCTTTATTTATTTTCACTTTCACTTCTTTTCATCTATATCTTGAACCTTAATTTTTTTATATATATACATACAAATTTTGTCTTATTTACTAGCAACTTGAATATTTTCCTGCATTACCAAAAAAATCTTTTGAAGACCTGTATCCACCATCAGGCTTTGTTTAAATAGCTTAAAGTAAGTACCTAATAATTTTTTCTAGTGGCCATTGTTTTTTGGTTTTTCCTTTTTTGGGTTTTGTTTTCCCTCTCCCCCCTTTTTTTGTCATAATGCCTAAACTACTTTACCTTGTCACCAAAAGCCATTAATCTATACCCTATCCTTATCTCCCACCTTACTTTACCCTACAAAATAATTTTGTAAGGCCTTACATATATATATATATATATAATTTTTTTTTATTCTTTGCCTTATCCACAGTTTTACCTTCCTGTCCCCTGTGATTGCACCCAAAGTGGCCAAATCAGTTTTTCGGTGTGAGTGGATGGTTTGGCGGCGACACGGGGGTAAGCACCCTTTCTGTGCTGTACTGGAGGGGACATTGCGCTTTTTGATTGGTCCATTATAACATATACTTTTTGTCTGTTTTATCATTTTATCATTAAATACCTTTAGGTAGTTGTAATTTTTGTTCGTTAAACCTTTGTTTTCTATTATAGAACCATATGAGCAGTGGCGGCCCGTACATAGGGGCGCATGGGAGCCACACCCCCCCCCTCCAGGCAGTCCCAAAAAAAAAAAAAAAAGTCAAAAAAAAAAAAAAAAATTTTAATACCGGCCCTTTAAAAAAAAAAAACACAAAACAATAAAAGGTCCTTTAGTGCACTGTGTGCGGACACCAGACACAGTGCGACGCCGGACACATTGCACTAAGGGGAAGCGCCACGTCTATGCAATCATGAGATTGCAGACGTGGCGCTGTATTTGCGGGTGTTGAGCCCGCCTTGCGGCGCTTTCTGAAGCAATGATTAGCTTCCGCCCGGCGATCGTATTATATGTTACTATGGCCAGGTGGTTTGATTGACATCTCAGTTTGATGTCACTTCCTGTTCTCATTCTCCCATTGCACCCGGGAGAAAGGAAACAGGAAGTATGAAGAAGACACCGCTGGAGAGGACAACAGCAAGGTAAGTAGTACACTACCGCTGTGCTCCCGTGGAGAACAGGGAGGGCTGCACAGGCTGCATTGGGGGACACAGGCAAGGCTGCATTGGGGGACACAGGCAAGGCTGCATTGGGGGACACAGGCAATGCTGCATTGGGGGACACAGGCAAGGCTGCATTGGGGGATACAGGCAAGGCTGCATTGGGGGACACAGGCAAGGCTGCATTGGGGGACACAGGCAAGGCTGCATTGGGGGACACAGGCAAGGCTGCATTGGGGGACACATGCAAGGCTGCATTGTGGGACACAGGCAAGGCTGCATTGTGGGACACAGGCAATGCTGCATTGTGGGACACAGGCAATGCTGCATTGGGGGACACAGGCAATGCTGCATTGGGGGACACAGGCAAGGCTGAATTGTGGGACATAGCCAATGCTGCATTGGGGGACACAGGCAAGGCTGAATTGTGGGACATAGCCAATGCTGCATTGGGGGACACAGGCAATGCTGCATTGGGGACACAAGCAAGGCTGCATTGTGGGACACAGGCAATGCTGCATTGGGGGACACAGGCAATGCTGCATTGGGGGACACAGGCAATGCTGCATTGGGGGACACAGGCAAGGCTGCATCGGGGGACACAGGCAAGGCTGCATCGGGGGACACAGGCAAGGCTGCATCGGGGGACACAGGCAAGGCTGCATCGGGGGACACAGGCAAGGCTGCATCGGGGGACACAGGCAAGGCTGCATCGTGGGACACAGGCAAGGCTGCATTGGGGGACACAGGCAAGGCTGCATTGGGGGACACAGGCTGCATTTCGTGGACACAGGCTGCATTTGGTGAGACACAGTCTGCATTTGATTAGACACAGACTGCATTTGGGGGACACAGGCTGCATTTGGTGGGACACAGGCTGCATTTGGTGGGACACAGGCTGCATTTTGTGGGACACAGGCTGCATTTTATGGGACACAGGCTGCATGTAAGGACGGACTCCGCTGGGGACACCTGATGGCATCTGGTGGCAGGCAACATGGCTAGTGACACGCTCAGGGCTCCCACTGATTCTGCATTATGGTGAGTTGAATTATTTCATTTTATATTACAATGTAATAATAGAATTAATGCGCTTCAATTATCCTGACACCATAACAACCATGGTGCCGGGATGATTGAAGTGCTAACACCAGGTGTTTGGAATATCTTTGTCTGCTGATTGTTAAACTTTCTAGAATACACATATTTCTATTGTGTAGGATCTGGGCCTGCTGTCCCTCCATCCCTCTCTCCCTCCATCCCTCATTCATCTCAGATGCTAACCACACCACCTTAGAGCCACGCCCACTATTTTGCTGAAACCACTCCCATTTTCACCAAGTGGGAGGGGTCAAAAAGGAAGGGTGGAGTCTGGCGCCCCCCCATCCTAAAACTTCACCAGCCGCCACTGCATATGAGTGTTGGATGATATTACCTTCTCTGGCTTGCATATCCCTTGATGAAGCGATAAAGCGAAACATGTCGGGCTAGTATGCTTGCAACTGTATCATCTCCCAAAAATTTAAATACACTCAAAATTTTGCTTGACCACTGTAACTGTACAAAAACTGTATTTTATGTGATTCCATGTATTTTCTATATATGTTTTTTAACTTGAAATGTTAAATTAAAATTAGCTTTTTTAGAAAAATTATTTTTTGTCTACTTGCACCGTCAAAATCCCTTTCCTCCCCCTTGCTTGCCATTTATAACTTTTCAGGGATGTGGTGCCTATTTACGTGGCTGTTTCATTCCTAAATCAGAACCAACCTTTTGCCATTTGTATATTTATTGTTTCAATACACCCCCTTTATGGTCCGATTGGGGAAACACAACATAAATATAATTGAATTCTTTAATGTGTAAAAAAAATCTTTTTTCCTACCAATTATTTGAATTTCCTCAACACATTGCTATATTTAAACTTTAGAGCTCTAATATCCTTCTCCCCTTCTCCCCCCTTTTTTTTTCCCCCCTCCCCCCTTTTAGAATCGTTCTATCCCCACAACCTTCCTCCCTCCCTTCCCTTCCATGGCAGCCTTCAGTGGAGAGGCCTGGGACGGCCTCATGGATAAAATTCAACAATCCCAAAATTCTGGGGAGGTCTCAGACAGGGATCTGAAACTGGCTTTTCCAAAACTTCAACATCTTTTGGAACGTAAAGCTAAAATCTTTTGGCATAAAAGATACTTCAATAAATACATTGATAACAAGATAGTCCCCTGGGGACTGAGAGTTCAAATTTTTCCCAACATACGTAAAGTTGAGGAATCTTTGAAACTAAAATGGGAGGAAAATCTTGTTCCTTTGTAATGATGGAGTTATTGGGTGCCCAATATGAACAAGAATTGGGCATTTTGGACGAATCTATACTATAATGGTACAATGATTATGTTCTCATTATGAACAGTGCTAGATTCAAGAAAAAAGAAAATGAGCTAAAAATACATATAGAACAATACACTACAGAAATCATTCGCACCAAAGAAGGTAAATTTGCACACGATACAAATGCCCATGTAAATGGATCAGCATATAGATGGACCCAAAATGCCAATACCAGACCATATAGATCTGCTAGTAAACACAATACCAGAAATGAAAATGATATGTCTAATTTGTCACCTTCTTCCTCCCTCTCTTCCAGTCAGTCCACGGTTTATCGGGATTTATCTGAAGACAGACTGTCAAAAAAACGTAAAGGCAATTCGGATACAGCCTCTACGGAGTCTCTAAAACTCCAAACGGGCACCTCGCTACCCCGTCGGTCACAGCCTAATCATCCCAAACAAGTACCACTGCGTACCTCTGGTACATCTCACCTCTCATCACAAACACCAAGAGGCCCCCCAACTCACGGCCACTCACATGATCGTTTCCACGGCACCCTCCACCTCGGTCACTGCCTCTCCTCTACATTTGAACACCGTCACCAAGGTAAGCAATGCTAATGCAATCAATTCTCCCTCAGGCACACCAGTACCAGTGAACATGAAGCTAGCACCCATTTTTTTAGGGAAAGAATAAGAGTTAGCCCCAATACAGATCGATTTCAAGATGTCCCAGACTCTACATCTAACGAGCATGAATTGTCTATCATTAACCTTTCCTCTTACACTCTGACTGAGGCAGAAGAACAAGTACTTAAATTGGGCCTAACTTTTTGCCCTGACTTCCAATTGGATAAATTTCATCTCATTAAAGACCTCCATCTATTTGCCCGCAGACTTTTATACAAAGTTATCTTTGATAAACCCCTAGATGAATCACTTCCTTTTGGTAAGACTTCTACTATTCAAGAAAATATGGAAGAACAACAAGCCATGGAGAACTTGATGGCTCTTTGGGAGGAGGGACACACTGAAGACGACAGGCTCGGGTTTTCCTCTGCTCCAGACCTGCCTGTCACGGGTGTTTCCTTCCCCCCTCCACAGTCCTTCAAACCGAAATCAAGGGCTTTTCCCCTTCTAAATACCAACCCAAACATTTGGGCATTTGTTAGACAAACTTCTCAGGCGATAGAAGAATCACATTTTCCCCCTTTGGGGATTTCAAATCTAACGGCTGAACAGAAAGTAGCGATTAAGTCACTTGAATCTAATCAGAAAATAATAATTAAACCTGCGGACAAAGGCGGAAATTTGGTCATCATGGAAGTGTCACAATATGTCAATATGTGTAAGAAAATTCTATCAAATCGTGACTGGTACCGACCTATATCCAAAACATTAATAAAAATTTTTTATGCACAATACTACAGTATAATCTTTAGAGTGTATCATAAGGGAATCATTGATCAAAACACCTGGAATTTCCTAAATGTGAAGGATCCAAGGATCCCTACCTTTTACGCCTTACCCAAGGTACACAAGTCGATGGTGGAACCCCCATGACGCCCCATAATATCGGGGTGTTCCAGTCTTACTGAAAGTAGTCTGGTGGATAGTTACTTACATCCCCACGTTATATCCCTTTTTTCCTACATTAAAGACACTATTGACCTATTAAGAACCATTGAGGGCATCATACTTCTCCCAGGTACTTGGCTTGTAGCACTTGACATTGAAAGTTTGTACAACACTATTCCTCATAACAAGGGCATTGAGGTAGTTAAAAATCACTTGATTGAGAGAGGTCCCTCCTTTTGTAAATATAATGATTTTGTTGTGGAACTTCTTGATTACATTCTAAAACACAATGTCTTTCTGTTTGATTCTTCCCACTACCTCCAGGTGCAGGGGGTTGCGATGGGGACTAAATGTGCCCCATAGTATGCCAACCTGTACCTGGGGGGGTGGCAAAAGGATGTTTTTTCGAGAGAGGACCTTGTGCATCTTTTGGAGAGGGTCATCTCATGGCATCACTATATAGATGATGTTTTGATCTTCTGGTCTGGATCGGAATTTGAACTTAATGAGTTTCTGAGACTGATCTCTATAAACGAGTTCAACCTCAGATTTACCATGGAATACAGTGAAGCTAAAATCAATTTTCTTGACTTAACGATTTCTATTGACGCCAATGGTAAACTAGACTCCTCACGCTATAGAAAACCCTCTGCGGCTAATACAATCCTCCATGTGACTAGCTCGCACCCAGACTCATTGATAAAAAGTATTCCGTACAGTCAATATCTGCGACTCAAATGCAATTGTAGTAAAGATTTAGACTTTCAAGTAGTGGCCAAAGATTTGTATAAAAGATTGCTCGTTCAGGGTTATAGCCATGCTTGCCTCAAGAAAGCATACAATCGCGTTAACCCCCAAAAAAGAGACTCTTTAATTTTCTCTAAAAGACCTCTCAATAAGGTAGACACAGTCAGGATAATCACCCGTTATTCGAACCAACACAATGAAATCAGGAAAATTTTGAATAGATTCTGGCCTCTTCTGTCAGCTGACCCTGTAGCCAAGAAGTATATAAAAGAATTCCCAGAGATAACTTTCAAACGAGTTCCTTCTTTGAAGGACCGTCTTGTTCATAGTCACTTCAGTGAGATCTCCTCCTCAAGTAATTCAATAAGTACAGGTATCTCCCCATGTGGGAATTGCGATATGTGCAATTTTGTAGACACAAAATCCAGATTTCTGCTTCCCAATGGAAAGTGGCACTCTATCAAATCTAAAGTTACTTGTCAAACACCCAGTGTCATTTATCTAGCTCAGTGTGTTTGTGGGGGCTTCTATATTGGCAAAACAAAGCGACAATTTTTCAAACGTATAAGAGACCACATAAGACTCATTTTAAAAAAGAAAATGAACATCGCCATAGGTAGATAGGTTGGTACATATCATGATTTTAACCCCCATACCATCAAATTTCTGGTCTTGGAGCATGTTCCGTTGGATGAAAGAGGGGGCAGCGTGGATCGAATGCTGCTCCAGCTTGAATCCCGCTGGATATACGACCTTAGAGCTACCACCTTTCCGGGTTTTAATGAGAGCCTGAGCTATAGACCTTTCTTATGAACCCTGCATTGGTTTTCCCAGTCCCTTTTTTACCTGCCCCCCCCTCTCCCCTTGATCCTCTCCCTCCTCTGTTCATTTCATATCCACCCCCCCCAACTGTTATCAGTAAATTTTGAATTTTGAGCCCTATGATTTTAGGATTTTTTGATTTATATATGTGTATAGGTTTCATCTTCCTACAATGTTTGAAAAGAAACTTTATTGGTTGTGTAATCAATTTAATAATTGCTTGTAACTTTGTTAAATGTTGTGTAGTTGTTCTTCATCAAGCGCTTTGTCCCTTTGATACAATGCTGGAATTGGTTTGAAAGTGGTCTTGTACCGCTCCCAACATTTGTCCCTTTGTTTTTCTCTCATCTTCTCCAGTTTTCAGACCCTCCCCTTCACTGACTCTGGCTTGGTCCACTTACAATCATACGGACGCCCGGGGCACTTTCCATCTATGTGCCCCATTTTGCGCCGCGCTATCAGGATAGATCGGGATACAATGGGTTACGCCTCAGTGTCCCATTGCCATCCTCTACAGCCCAGGTACCACGGCGGACCGTATGGTCCCACGCAGCGCCGGTACGCATATCGGCCACCGTAGGCGGCCGCGGTACGCCCTGGGATGTGTAGTTGGAGTGGACTTCCGACTCCCTGCACATGTGCATTGGTGCTCTCTATGTCCACATCGCGCTGGTGACGTCACACGCCAGCGCGATGGGGGACAGCATAAAGCCGGCTTATCTGACAGTGTTCAGCTGCCAGAGCCGAAGGGTGGAACTTGTTTTATGCAGTGCGAGTGACGGGTAGGTCTCACCACACACTGCATTATCTTGATTTTTTCATATCTTATCCTGACTTTCAGCTTTGCATGCATTATCCAGCAACATATTGGTTCTCTACTTTGAGGAAATAAAAGGTAAAATTTGAAGGCTTTACCAGCTGGTTGTCACATTTGAACTTGATGAGACTGAGTCCCTTACTATCGGTTTAGCTTAACTGGATAATGCATTTTTTTATCTTATTTTATTTATTTTTTAATTTTTTCAGGCTACACTTTGATATTTTTCTTTCTTTATTTATTTTATTTTTCAATTCTTTTCATCTATATCTTGAACCTTAATTTTTTTATATATATATATATATATATATATATATATATATATATATATATATATATATATATACATACATACATACATACATACATACATACATACATACAAATTTTGTCTTATTTACTAGCAACTTGAATATTTTCCTGCATTACCAAAAAAATCTTTTGAAGACCTGTATCCACCATCAGGCTTTGTTTAAATAGCTTAAAGTAAGTACCTAATAATTTTTTCTAGTGGCCATTGTTTTTTGTTTTTTGTTTTTCCTTTTTTGGGTTTTGTTTTCCCTCTCCCCCCTTTTTTTTCATAATGCCTAAACTACTTTACCTTGTCACAAAAAGCCATTGATCTATACCCTATCTTTATCTCCCACCTTACTTTACCCTACCAAATTAATTTTGTAAGGCCTTACATATATATATTCTTTGCCTTATCCACAGTTTTACCTTCCTGTCCCCTGTGATTGCACCCAAAGTGGCCAAATCAGTTTTTCGGTGTGAGTGGATGGTTTGGCGGTGACTGACCAAGGCTGGGGCTACACGGGGGTAAGCACCCTTTCTGTGCTGTACTGGAGGGGACATTGCGCTTTTTGATTGGTCCATTATAACATATACTTTTTGTCTGTTTTATCATTAAATACCTTTAGGTAGTTGTAATTTTTGTTCGTTAAACTTTTGTTTTCTATTATAGAACCATATGAGTGTTGGATGATATTACCTTCTCTGGCTTGCATATCCCTTGATAAAGCGACAAAGCGAAACATGTCGGGCTAGTATGCTTGCAACTGTATCATCTCCCAAAAATTTAAATACACTCAAAATTTTGCTTGACCACTGTTATGCCCCGTACACACGGTCGGACTTTGTTCGAACATTACGACAACAAAATCCTAGAATTTTTTCCGACGGATGTTGGCTCAAACTTGTCTTGCATACACACGGTCACACAAAGTTGTCTGAAAATCCGATCATTCTGAAAGCGGTGACGTAAAACACATACGTCGGGACTATAAACGGGGCAGTGGCCAATAGCTTTCATCTCTTTATTTATTCTGAGCATGCGTGGCACTTTGTCTGTCGGATTTGTGTACACACGATCAGAATTTCCGACAACGGATTTTGTTGTCGGAAAATTTTATATCCTGCTCTCAAACTTTGTGTGTCGGAAAATCCGATGGAAAATGTCCGATGGAGCCCACACACGGTCGGAATTTCCGACAACACGCTCCGATATTTTCCATCAGAAAATCCGACCGTGTGTACGGGGCATAACTGTACAAAAACTGTATTTTATGTGATTCCATGTATCTATATATGTTTTTTAACTTGAAATGTTAAATTAAAATTTAAAAGCTTTTTTAGAAAAATTATTTTTTGTCTACTTGCACCGTCAAAATCCCTTTCCTCCCCCTTGCTTGCCATGGATAAAGATTATTTAAAACTAGAATAGCAGATACAGTGTATGGACAATATATTAGAAAACATAAAAACATTTACATTATCAGGTTCAATACCTAAACATTATTAAAAGTTTGTGAAGAGAAAAAATATAGAAGAGATTAAATTGATATGTGTTGTACAGGACGGCAGGGATGGGTCCTGGATGGCAGCTATATTTCCCCACTATTTGTTCCCTTTGTGCTCCCTTTAACCACTTGCTTACTGGGCACTTTTACCCCCTTCCTGCCCTTGCCAATTTTCAGCTTTCAGCGCTGTCACACTTGGAATGACAATTCGAATGACAATTCAGCACGGTCATGCTACACTTTACTCTTATGACATTTTTATCATTTTTTCACACAGAGTCTTTTGGTGGTATTTAATCACAACTGGGTTTTCAATTTCTTTCTAAACAAATGAAAAAAGTCTGAACATTTTTCAAAAATATTTTTTTTTCATAGTTTGTTATAGATTTTGGCAAATGTAATTTTTCTCCTTCACTGATGGCCATTATTAGGCTGCACTGATGGGGACTGATGAGGCGGCACTGATAGGAACTGATAGATGGCACTGATGGGAACTGATAGATGGCACTGATGGGAACTGATAGATGGCACTGATGTGCACTGATAGATGGCACTGATAGGTGGCACTGATGGGCACTAATAAGTAGCACTGGTGGCATTAATGAGGCTGTCCTGATAGGTGGCACTGATAGATGGCACTGATAGGCAGCACTGATGGGCACTGGTAAGCAACACTGATAGGTGGCACTGATGATGAGGCACTGAGGGTCACTGATTGGCAGCACTGGTGGGCACTGTTGGGACTGCATTGATAATCAGTACACTGATAATCAGTGCCCTAATTAACAGTGTTGATGTCCCTTTAACACAAGCCGGTTTTTGGTTTCCTTCCTCTCTCCTAGCACTGTCAGTGTGAGGTAAGAAATGCAGATAACCGGCTTATGTCTACATCTGTGATCAGCTGTCATTTGACACAGCTGATCACGTGGTAAAGGACCACTGTGATTGGCCCTTTACCCCAAACTGTGATCAGTGAGTCTGAACCCAAGGGAGAGCAGAGGACTGACTTATGGTGCCCTCTGGATCCATAAGTCCTCATTTGTGACCAAAAACTTGGATTTTCAGAGAGATATTTGGGTGAGAAAGAACTTCCATCCCTCATTACAGGGACTTTTACCCTGAAAGGGTTCACCCGTTTGCATCAGAGTCATGTTTTGTTCCAACAATTGATCGACAGTTTTTGTTTCTGGAGGACCAGCTGTTTTTTCTGTTTGCCTGTTTTTGACCGTAAAAGGGACTGTTTGCTTTTACTAAGGTGCTTGGCTGATGATCTCCGGCTCCAATATCACAGTGTATATATAATAAATAAACTATGTTTTGTAAATAGCATGCCAAATAAATTACTTTAAATATTAATTAGATATACACATCATAGAAACTAAAAAGTAAATGTTTACATTATCACAAAAGGTGACTTTCTTTAGTTATACTTTTTCGATTCTATAATGTGTTTATATATGTAGTAATAACTAATGATTTGTTATTACTATAGTTAGATAAAGCTTTAGGTTAGTGGGTTTTTTGTAAACCAGTACCAGGGACAGTACTAACATAAATCACTTTTGCAAAGTATCTGCAAAAGGGCATCTGCAGGTCTTCAGGCAGAAGCTGCATAATAGCCAATTACAAGATGTGCTGACCAGGATATTTGAGGCCACATAAATGGAGTGATGTAAGTAAAGAACTATACTTTAAAAAAAAAGGATGTGTTTTTCACAAGATAGAATATACAAGGCTACCGGGATTGTTATAGAATAAAAATCACACTACATAGGTTTAACTTGATGTATTTTTTTCAACATTATAAACTGCATAACTATGTAAAGGAACATAAATGAGGGTAATTACAAGATGCAATAGGCCAGGCCTAGTCTTATCTATACCTGTTTGCCAATGCTGTGTCTTAGACCAATAGAATTGGAAAAACAAATTATCAAAGTAATCTCTACCTCATGGAGTTGGTGATGTTTGAGGTCCTGCATTCAGAACCTTCCTAAAAGATAGCACTGAAATTGACAGCTGCAGTCCTCATTTTCTATGACCTTGGCGCCAGTGCCTCCTGGCCCTTTAAGGGGTTTCAGATGCCGGGAGGCAGGGCGGGGTTTATGATCATGTGACCACCATGATTGTCTGTCACAGCAGTCACATTATTGGAAAGCTTTCTGTTAGTCGCTGGTAACTGTGCTGGGAGCGCACAGGGCGCGCGCTCTTGGTACAGCTGTGTTTACAAAATGATATGAAAATCTGCAGCCAAGAGCTGTGCAGCGAATACTCCAAGTGTGAGGTCTGTTACACAGGCTGGTGTGGGTGGACATAATATACTGTATAAGTGCAGCAGAGATTGGGGGAAGGGTGTTAGGGTGATGTGAGCTAGTCCATCTTTTCATAAAAATTCAAAAATTATTTGGTTTTCACTTGTTAGAGCCTCAAAATTATTACATATACCTTCTCAATGAATTATACTAATAAACCTCTGGATAAACCTTTTAATACAGAAAACTAAAAGACTCTGAGAATTTGCCCAGAGTCTAAAAGGTTGTTTGAACTTCAGACCTTAAGAACTTAAGACCTGGACCCAGAAAGAAGTAAACTTTTTTTTAAACTGAAACTATTCCATTTTTACAAGGCTTTCAGAATGTACAAGTGTTACTGCTGCCAACCTTTCTATTTAGCTTACCAAGAGTCAACACTCTTAAATTCGATGACGGTGTCCTCTATTGTTCAACTTAAAGTGAAAGTAAACCCAACTATCATTTTCAGCCAAGGAAGCTGTCATCTTGGTCTCTGTTTACTCCTCAACTGCCATTAAGCTGCACATGTGATCAGTTGATTGGATGGTTTATCGGGTTCTATTGGGTTGAGGTCAGAACTCTCTGCAGGCCAGTCAAGTTCCTCCACACCAAACTCGCTCATCCATGTCTTTATGGACCTTGCTTTGTGCACTGGTCCAAATCCTTGGGTGGAGAGGGGATTATGGTGTGGTGCAGTGGCGGCCGGTCCTGTGTAGTCACAAAAAAAAAAAAAAAAAAAAACATTTTTAAAATTGCCCCTTTAAGAAAAAAAAAGTCCTTTAACTTTTTCTTTATAATCAAAATTTTTTATTTTTTTATTATAAATTTCATCTTCACAATTCAATATTATCTATACCTAATATGCCTGGACACATGTTCAGCCGCTGGTACCATGCAACATCACCTATTGCTAGGGCAAGGGGGGTTACAATAGTGTTCAAGAAAACTTGCCCATGGGTATTGATGTCTGCACAAGCAGACAGAGAAGGTCGCTTCCTATTTGTCAAAGGTACAATACATAGCCAGCAATACACATTTGCTGCAATTTATGCTCCAAATACAGGGACAGTTAATTTTCCTGCCAAAATGTTGAAGACGCTGGAGAAATTTAGGGAAGGGTGTTGGATCTTGGGTGGAGATTTTAATATTGTGCTGGATCCAGGTCTAGACACAACATCAGGGAAAACTTATCTAGCCTTTAGAGCCCTAAAGCATTTAAAACAACTTTTACGCACTCAACATCTGGTTCATAGCTGGCGGGTAATGCACAATGGAGTAAAGGATTATAGTTATTACTCTAAAACACATAAAATGTACTCGCGTATCAATGTATTTATGGTAGATCAATTCTATTTAGAAAAGGTTCGAAATTGTACCATTGAGTCTATAACTATCTCAGATCATGCCCCAATAACGTTAACATTCTCTCCGACCCAGGCAGGCTACATAGAACAAACCTGGAGATTGAACGAATCAATAATAGATAACAAAAGGATAGCCGAAGAATTATTAGTCAAAATAAGGGACTATTTTGAGAGGAATATGCCAGGTGAGGTGTCAGACCAGTCAGTATGGGAGGCCTATAAATCGGTCATAAGAGGAGAATTAATAGCTTATGTATCCCATATTAAGAAAGAAAGAAAGAAAGAAAGAAAGAAAGAAAGAAAGAAGTGACAGAGTTATTAGAGAAAATTAATACACTGGAGCTTAAACATAAAAAAAATTAGACCCCTTAGATATCCAACAATTAGGGAACCTTCGAGCAGAACTTGCACAATGTCTAGATCGAAAAATAAATAATAAAATACAGATACTTTGCCCATAGGTTCTATGAGCAAGGGAACAAATGCGGGTGATTGCTGGCTAAACAACTTAAAAAGCAACAAGAATCTAGACATGTCCATAACCTATTAATAGGTAACAAAAAGGTAGTGAAAACACAGGCCATAGCGACAGAATTTCATAGATTTTATGAAACCTTAAATAATATTCAGACACCTGAGACCGTACAATTAGAAGATAGGGAGGACCAAAGAAGGGAAGAAATACGAGAGTACATTAGGGAATCATTAATGCCGACCCTAACGGAGACAATTACAGCAGAAATCCAATCACAGTAGAAGAGTTGAGCAGAGCAATAGCAGCCTTACCGACAGGGAAAAGTCCTGGTCCGGATGGTTTGACAAACATTTACTATAAAAAAAATTTTCTTCGGAGCTGATAAAACTGTTATGCAATTATTTTAACACATTTAATGCAGTTAATCCATTGACTACAGAAGCCCTGTTGGCGTGCATTACTGTACTCCCGAAGGAAGGGAAAGACTCTCAGTACTGTGCCAACTATAGGCCTATTTCTCTGCTCAACTCGGATACTAAACTGCTCGCCAAAATTTTAACTCTGAGATTGCAAGAACATATCAGGGATTTGGTGCACCCTGACCAGACAGGTTTTATGAAAGGACGTGAGGCAAGGGATAATACCATCCGGGCACTTCACCTGCTCTATTGGATGCAGCATGGCCCAGAGAAAGCCCCAAAGATCATACTATCGATGGACCCTGAAAAAGCCTTCGATAGGGTGAACTGGGGCTTTATGAATAAAGTCTTGAGGGGGGTGGGTCTGGGTGACCGTATGATGGGATGGATAATGGCTCTCTATGCGGACCCAAGAGCAAGAGTCAAAGTAAATGGTACAATATCTGACTTAATATACGAAATGGAACAAGGCAGGGGTGCCCACTCTCACCATTAATATTTGCTATAATATTATAGCCATTTCTATGTAGGATCAGAAGCAATGGGGAGATATTGGAGATATGTATTGGGGATGTGGAACATAAAGTTTCGGCCTACGCTGATGATTTACTATTCTACCTTTCGACGCCTCAGGCATCCTTAATAGCTCTCATGCAGGAAGTGGATAGATATGGGCATTTATCTAACTTTAAAATTAATTATGAAAAGTCAATACTCCTACCCAGCCATGTCCCTCAAGAGATGGCGAGGATGCTTAGGAGGGAGTACCCCTTTGTGTGGAAGAAGGATTCCCTGTTCTATTTGGAGGTACATATCACTTCGGATCAAAAAATGTTATATGACCTTAATTATGCCTCCCTAATGGCAGGGTTAAGGGGGGACTTGAAATGGACAGGACAATATCTAACATGGTTTGGAAGGGTGAGTGCCATTAAAATGTGTATATTACCTAGAATTATCTACATATTACACACAGTTAAGTTGCCAGGAACCTTTTTTTAAACAGATACGGAAGGCTTTTGTAGCATTTGTGTGGAATAGTAAACGACCAAGGTTGACTTATGACATCTTGCGTAGAAGCAAGGCAGATGGAGGAAAGGGGCTGCCTGATATATCAGTGTATTATAAGGCAATGTCGCTGGGTCGAATCTTAAATTGGTGCCACGACTCCTCTAGTAAAATGTGGGTGCCACTAGAAAAAGGATGTCGAAATGGACGTCTCCCCTGACTTGGAACTCTTTGTCAATATGGGATAATTTGAATAAAATAGGAGAGTACTCCCCCCAGGTGTTCCCCTTAGCTCCACTGGAGGAATTCCCATGGTTTCCACCGGGGGAGGGAGGGGGATTTCTGGGGGCATGGGGGAGGGATGGAGATGTCACATGTGGCAAGTTCGCCCGGCGGGGTATCCTGGCGACTTACCCGGAGCTGGTTACAGCTCTAGGGAATATACCCATATCAGGATGGAGATACAATCAAATGAGAAGCTTCTTTAAAAAGATGAAACCCCCACTAAGATCATTAAACTCAATTACAGTGTTTGAGAGCCAGTGTGTGCTCCTGGGGGAAGCTAGACATCTGTTGTCCCAGATGTACAGTCTGATACTCGGTGCCCAAAAGAGTACAGTCCCATAATTTATTAGGGAATGGGAAAGAGAATTAAATAAGGAACTGTCAGATGAACACATTAAAAAAATGATTAAAAATGATTAAATCAACGTATTCAACATCCATAAGTCCTTATGTTCAGGAAATGGCATATTAAGACTAAATAAGATGTATCCAGCGGCAGATGCCCGGTGTTGGAGAGGGTGTGAACAAAGGGGTACATTTCTCCATCTGTGGTGGGAATGCCCCAAGATCAAAGCATTTTGGGTAGCAGTTGCACCATGGATTGAGAGGTTGACCCCTAGACCTATGGAGTTTACACCTCTGGACTTCTTATTCCATGTAACAACCGGCTCAATTAAAGCTTATAGGAAGAGCATTACACCAAACCTTTTGAATGCAGCTAAATTATTAATCCCCAGATTTTGGAAACAGATTGCTTGTCCAACATTAGAAGATTGGAAAAAGGAGGTTAACCGGACAATGGAAGCCGAGAGGTGGATTCATGTAGTAAGGAACGAAAAAGGGGAATTTGAGAAGATATGGGCAGGCTGGATACAGTGTGGGCTAGGAGAAAAGATAGGGAATGGAAAGGTAAGGGTGGTAATGGTTCCATAAGGTCCTTAGCATAGCTGCTTATGGTTTTAGCCATAGAGGAATAAAGAGTCGAATTATGAACCTTGACCAGGATAGATTTATGTTGGGTTTTTTCTTTTTTTTTTTTCCTTTCTTCCCCCCTCCTCCTTTACCTTTGGCCCCCCCTGCCATTTTTTTTAGTGTGGAGTGAGATGCCTGCCCCTAACAAGGGGAGAGCGAGAGAGAGAGAGATAGAGAAAGGGAGTTAAGTTATGTGGAGGTGGTGAGGGAGGGATGGGAAGGTGGGTGGAGGGTTTGGCACTCAAAGTGAGGGGAGTAGTGGGCTGTGAAGTTTGTTCATATGTAACTAGGTTGTATTTTTTTTTTTATCACATGGTATAAGTTTTATTTAAACTATGGCCATTAGAGGCCTCTTATATTATATGAAGTTGGATAAACACATGGAAGTAGGAGAGGGGATTATCCCTCTTTTCTTTCTTCCTTTTTTTTCTTGTTTGTTTGTGTTTGGAGTGTCACTTAGAGTTGAGGAATTATGCCGATATACACAATCATGGATAATTATTATTTAATCACATGGCACAATTTTTATTATTATATTATTTATTTATTTATTTTTGGAGTGTCACTTAGAGTTGAGGAATTAGGCCATGAAGGCCGATATACACAATTATGGATAATCAATATTTAATCACATGGCACATTTTTTTTTTTTTGACACAGAAGGACACAGTCGGAGAATACATGATTTAAAGTGGAAGGAATGGAGTGGGAAGGGACAGAGCAGACTTACCCCATGGCAGGGAGAGGGGGGGAGGAAGAAATTGACAAGCTTTCTTGGAATCTTTTTTCCTTTCCTTGTTTTTTTTTTTTTTTTTCTTGGGAGGGGGGAGGGATAGTATAACTGGTTAACTGTTGACAAGACAAGCTTTTTTCTTGTTTATGTTTATTTCTGTGTATTTTTAAGTAAACCATGGAATGCAAAAAAGTCCTTTAACTAAGTGCACTGAGTTCGAGCGCCAGACACAGTGCACTATGGGAAGCGCCATATCAATGCAATCATGAGATTGCAGATCAGACGTGGTGCTTCATTTGCAGGCTTGTAACCCGCCTTGCGGCGCAATACAAAGCACCGAGTAGCTTCTGCTCGTAGAATCAATACGGGCGGGAGCATTGTTGTTTAAATCTTGAAGTTACTTCCGGGTTTCGTGTAATAGATGAAAACCGGAAGTGACGTCTGCAGCTCCGTTCTTTGGCCTGAGCGGAGCTGTTGGAAGCCAGGTAAGGTATTGAGATCTCACGTGCCATGCAGCATGAGGGTCAGTTCAGTTCTTAAGTTATTTAGGGGCTTTTGTTTTTTTTACCCCCTCCCCACTTATCTACAACAGTCTCCACTTATAAAAATGGAAAAAGAACCTGCGCTAAAAACCAAGTGTTGAAATAAAATACAATAAACAGCAGCAACCTTCACAAAAACATCAATTGTAGGAAAGCATAAAGAAAAAAAAGGTTGCGCTAGTGTTAATAAAACATGATGAATAATTGGCAGTGACAAAATTCATATAAATCAAAGGAAACCAGTGTACAGAACTCTAATAGTGAAAAAAGTCCATAAGTTGAAACCTCAATTGGGTGTTATAAGGAGTCCAAAAAAAAAAAAAAAAAAAAAAAATAAACATCAATGAAGTGTTTACAAAACGTCCAAAAACCCCATCAGGAAAAATAAAATAAAAATAAATGTGAAAAGTAAAAGATCCAAGTGATGAATAATGAAGATCAGTAACAGCGAAGAAGAGTCCACCACCAGGTATTGAAGGGGTTACTCCTTACCGAAATGCCATGACCCCCCACTACAGAGGATCACAGCAAGCAGGGATCTTTTAAAGCCAGAGTGGAGATTAACAGCGGTGTCCACCAGGGGTCATCACTACAGCAGCCGCTCCAACAACCAAGGGCATTGATACCATGAAATAAAAAGGGGCTCACATAGTGTAAAACCACTTAACGCTTTATTAAAATAGATAAAAAACAGATGTACACTTACAAAGTGTCAGATGAATGAACAGCCTTAAGTCCGGCTCCGTGGCCACCGGAGCTCGGACAAACCCGTCCTACTGGAAATTGACTCGCTTGGGGGTGACGTCAGCGCGTCGTCTGGCTCCGCCCTACGCGTTTCGTGACATCATCACGTCTTCCAGGGGCACAGGCGGCGCGCTGCGTCACCCTTCTTAAATAGTGCTGGGTCAGACCAAGCCTCACTGTGGATCACTACACTTGCTGGACCGCACAGACACCGCATACACTTCCGGTGTCAAAGTGCGTCCAACAGTGCAAGCGACCGGCGGAGACTAACAGCCCAGCCAGCACGAATCTAAATCAATGTATATTCACAAAGCCTTATGCATTAGACTATTACCCAACAAAGTGCCCAATACAGGGTGAGCCTAGTGACCAATGTTTATACATACATATGCACAATCACACAAAAAACGAACAAAGCATACTATATTAAAAAATATTATATTAAAAAAAAATTTTTTTTTTTCTCCGGTTCATACCACCATAGACTCGCCAATTAGCATCAAACGATCCAGATTGTATGGGTTGAGCTAAAGGGAATCTTGGTCACATTAAGGGGTAATGGGTGGAAGGCCAATAAGAGCCTCCAAAGGAGGGGTTAATGAAGGGCCAATGTAAGCCTCTAGCCCAATACCATCTACTGGGAACGACAACGCCAGAGGGCGTATGTCGTTCGCCTTTGTGATTGGAGAAAGGTTTAGATATATAAACAAAAAATTAAAAATGTATGCACAGTATAAATAGGATAGGATCGGTTGACTCCAGATAGATGAATAGGAACTGGAGCAAAGGGGATCAGCAAGATCCAACCCTCAGGGCCTCCAACAAACTCAAATAGCTTCAAAGGTGCTCATCTCCACCCCAGACAACGGGGCTCCGAAACCGGAAATGGGATATTTTGGCAGCTGTAGCCACCAACTGCCAACACCTAGTGAGTAGCACCATCTAGTGGGTGTGCCAGAAATTACAACAAAGAACTATATTTCAAATGGATATGTCAGTGTATAGGTCCTGGTGTAAATAAAGGCAAATTTAGCAAGAGGTGTATATAAAGTAGGTCTCTTTTTTTTGGAGAATTAGGGATGAAAGAAATATAGTAAAATGAATTATGAGAAATTAAGAATGGATTACAACCAATGGGCGTATATTGTACAAAAGGGCATTCGTAACACACCATAAAATAAAAAGGAAAGTTGTGCATATGTATGTCCCACAATGTGACCCTGCAGACACTGACGTCAACCTACGTTAGGAGTTATTAATAAACGCATTGACGTCAGTGTCAACATTTAACCCAAAAGGGGTATAAGTTCGAAGTCGGTAAATCCAAGACATTTCACATTTGGAGATTTCTCTTACAAGAGAGCTCCCCCTCCAATGTGGTCTGTACTTGTCAATCCCAACGTACAGAGTATTGGAGGGGTCCCTACCATGTACTTCGTCAAAGTGTCTCGACACGGGGTGCTTATCAAAACCCCTGCGGATATTACCAATGTGCTCAGACAGTCTAACTCTGAGGGCCCTCTTGGTCCTGCCCACATATTGCAATCCGCAGGGGCATTGAATAAGATAAATGACCCCCTTCGACGAACAGGTTATAAAAGGTTTAACCTGATAGGTTCGTGAGGTACTGGCAGACATAAATTGATTTATTTTCCTACCTCTATCGCTGTTATGGGAGCAGGCTTGGCAATTTCTGCATTTATAGTACCCTGTGAGGTCATGAAAAAAGGACCTATTGGTAATGGGTGGATCCTGCACTGTTGGGGCGATTTTGTTGCCCAGCGTGGATGCACCCTTGAATATAATACGAGGATTGTTGGGTAGGACCGTACTCAAAATTGGGTCTGTGGTTAGAATGTGCCAGTGTCTCTTTATCAGGTCTTTGATCTGGCGGTGCTGGGTGGAGAAGGTGGTGATAAAAGGTAGACTGAAATCTCCTTCATTGTCACGTCGTTGGCCTGTATTTAATAGCAGGGATCTATCTTTTTCCCTCACTTATGCCAGCGATCTTAATAGTGCAGCCTGATCGTAGCCCTTCTCAACAAACCTCTTAGTCAGAGAAGCTGCTTGGTTATCAAAGGTCTCGATTTCGGTGCAATTCCGCCGGAGGCGTATATATTGCCCCAATGGGACCGCCTTCAGCCAAGACTCGTGGTGACAACTGTCAAGGGGAATAAAGGAGTTTCTGTCCGTAGCCTTAAAATGGGTGGACATCACCAATCTATCCCCCTGGACCTTGACTTTAAGGTCGAGGAAGCTAATCTCTTCCCTACTTGTCTCAAAGTTCAGCCTAATGCCCCTGTCATTATCGTTCAAAAAGGTCATAAAATTCTCAAGTTCAGTCTCGCTGCCATCCCATAGGAGGAGGACGTCGTCAATATATCTGGCCCACAGGACCACCTGTGGTCTAGTCCAGACTTTGACGACGTCCTCCTCCCACTTGGCCATAAAGAGGTTGGCCAAGCTGGGGGCATATTTAGCCCCCATGGCCACCCCTCTATCCTGGCGAAAAAATTGATGATTGAACCAAAAATAATTGTGGCTCGCTGCATAATGGAGTAACTCCATGATGAAATTCCTTTGGGGTGGAACGAGATCAGAATCTCGAGTTAGGTACATCTCTACTGCCTCAAACCCCAACTCGTGGGGTATGATGGTATAGAGTGAAGTCACGTCGGCAGTGACTAACCTAATACCTGGCTTCCACACTACATGAGACAACATGTTAATGACCTGTGTAGTATCCTTGACAAAGGAGGGGACTTTCTGAACAAGAGGCTGTAGGAAATGGTCTATATACTTGCCCACCCGGGACGTAACCGAATCAATGCCACTGACAATCGGCCGTCCCGGGGGGCAAGTGAGGCTTTTATGGACCTTGGGGAGATAATAGATTACAGGGGTGCGGGGGGCCCTCGGTATCAAAAAGAGTCTCTCCTTCTTGTCCAGGATCCCCTGGTGAAAACCCCTGTCTACTATTAACTCTAATTCTTTCTTATATGTAGCACCAGGATCTCTCGTAAGGGGGGTGTACGTATCTGGGTCATCCACGATCCGATGCATCTCTGCAAGATAATCGCTTCGGTCAAGGATGACGATCCCCCCGCCCTTATCCGCAGGGCGGATAACCAATGACTTGTTGTTACACAAAGAGTCTAAACCAGCTTCCAAGGTCGCGCTCATTTTTGTTTTTCTGACCCTAATACGTTCCAAATCCCTCAGAACTACCTCCTTAAAGGTTTTCACCGCTGGAGCGATGGACCCTGGAGGGTTGAAAAGTGAGGCATTAGCAAGGCCTGAATGCCTGAAACCTGAGCCTGAACCACTCACATTACTCACAATGGGATTGTTTAATATATACCTCTTAATATTAATTTTCCGTATATATTTGTGTATGTCCATGTATGTCTGGAACTTGCTCAGATTCCTGGGCGGAGCAAATTTCAGACCCTTGTCCAACAATTGTAATTCAGAGTTGGTCAGTGTCTGTTTGCTCAAGTTGAACACTCCTGTTCCTAGGGGCGCCTTCTTTTTGATTTGTTGGATCCGCCTCCCCCCTCTGACTCCTCTTTTCGTTCTCCTGGCCTTTTTTGGCCTTGATTGGTCCTGGAAAAACCCGAATCCGAAACGCCCTGTGCCCCCTGTGGTCTGGGGACGGGTTTCGATCTTGGTTGATCATAATCGCCTGCATATCTAGCGGGATAGTGAGGCCCCACGTCTCTCTCAGCCCCATTGTAGGTACGTCCCTGGGACTGCTGGTCATAAAAGTCTGGAGCCTCAGCATCGGAGAGGGGAAAAAAAACGATTTTGATTGGGGATATTGGACCCAAAATCCCTATCTTGAATCGGGTAATGGGTGTAGTTGTTATAGTCAGGACCAGGTCGACGCTGAAACCCGCCTGGTCTTGGCCCCCCCCGTGGGGTACCCCAAGGGCGTGGTGAATTAACCCTTTGCCTATCAAACTGGTTGGCGTAGCTGTAATCATAATGATTACTAAATGTATTGGGGGTTAGACCTGAGTAAGGATACATAGGTGCAGGTACCGGGGGTCTACCCTTAGTTTTATTGTTCCTCTTATTTTTGCTCCTACCGGAAGTGTTCCTCACCGGAGAGTGCTGATACTCCCTTTCTCTATGGACAGGGGTAGGTTTTGGTATAGATCTCGAACTTCCCCCATTCGCCGGTTGGGTGTCCATAGTTGTATCTTCTGCCTGTTCTGAGGCAAGTTTTTTCTGCCAGGCAAAGACTAGGCCAGCCTGGTAGTCTTCCCTATCTCTTAGATATTTTTTCTTCTTTTTAACTTTTTGGTCTCTTTCTTCCTTCTCCAATGTTTTGAGAAGGGTTTTAGAGCACTCCCTATACTCATCACTGGAGGTAGAGGGTGTCAGTTTCTCCTTGACAATCCTAATTTCATCGTCCAGACGGGCCAATTTATTAGTCTTCCTCTGGACGAGGAAACGCAGGAGGCCAAGTCCGGAGTCATTGAAGAATTTAAACCACCCCTCTAGGTCAACATCACCTTTTTGGGGGGGTATTTCCCACCTCAGACTCCTGGGAACCATGGCCTCCCTAATGTAGGTCTCAAGATAGGCTATGTCCCATTGTGTGTGTAGTTCGGATATGGTCAAATTCTTTAAACGGACAAAGAGACCACTTGTTCCTGAGTCAATAGGGGTGGGGTTGGAATCGAAAACCCCGGTGGTGTCAACCACCCTCTGAGCCCTGAACTCAAAAATATCCATGTGTTTAGACTACTGAAGTCTAAAGGGTTAAGAGCAGCAGTTACTAGGATGTTTGCAAGTGAATATAAAAATGGAAAAAGAACCTGCGCTAAAAACCAAGTGTTGAAATAAAATACAATAAACAGCAGCAATCTTCACAAAAACATCAATTGTAGGAAAGCATAAAGAAAAAAAAGGTTGCGCTAGTGTTAATAAAACATGATGAATAATTGGCAGTGACAAAATTCATATAAATCAAAGGAAACCAGTGTACAGAACTCTAATAGTGAAAAAAGTCCATAAGTTGAAACCTCAATTGGGTGTTATAAGGAGTCCAAAAAAAAAAAAAAAAAAAAAAATAAACATCAATGAAGTGTTTACAAAACGTCCAAAAACCCCATCAGGAAAAATAAAATAAAAATAAATGTGAAAAGTAAAAGATCCAAGTGATGAATAATGAAGATCAGTAACAGCGAAGAAGAGTCCACCACCAGGTATTGAAGGGGTTACTCCTTACCGAAATGCCATGACCCCCCACTACAGAGGATCACAGCAAGCAGGGATCTTTGGAGGCTCTTATTGGCCTTCCACCCATTACCCCTTAATGTGACCAAGATTCCCTTTAGCTCAACCCATACAATCTGGATCGTTTGATGCTAATTGGCGAGTCTATGGTGGTATGAACCGGAGAAAAAAAAAAATTTTTTTTTAATATAATATTTTTTAATATAGTATGCTTTGTTCGTTTTTTGTGTGATTGTGCATATGTATGTATAAACATTGGTCACTAGGCTCACCCTGTATTGGGCACTTTGTTGGGTAATAGTCTAATGCATAAGGCTTTGTGAATATACATTGATTTAGATTCGTGCTGGCTGGGCTGTTAGTCTCCGCCGGTCGCTTGCACTGTTGGACGCACTTTGACACCGGAAGTGTATGCGGTGTCTGTGCGGTCCAGCAAGTGTAGTGATCCACAGTGAGGCTTGGTCTGACCCAGCACTATTTAAGAAGGGTGACGCAGCGCGCCGCCTGTGCCCCTGGAAGACGTGATGATGTCACGAAACGCGTAGGGCGGAGCCAGACGACGCGCTGACGTCACCCCCAAGCGAGTCAATTTCCAGTAGGACGGGTTTGTCCGAGCTCCGGTGGCCACGGAGCCGGACTTAAGGCTGTTCATTCATCTGACACTTTGTAAGTGTACATCTGTTTTTTATCTATTTTAATAAAGCGTTAAGTGGTTTTACACTATGTGAGCCCCTTTTTATTTCATGGTATCAATGCCCTTGGTTGTTGGAGCGGCTGCTGTAGTGATGACCCCTGGTGGACACCGCTGTTAATCTCCACTCTGGCTTTAAAAGATCCCTGCTTGCTGTGATCCTCTGTAGTGGGGGGTCATGGCATTTCGGTAAGGAGTAACCCCTTCAATACCTGGTGGTGGACTCTTCTTCGCTGTTACTGATCTTCATTATTCATCACTTGGATCTTTTACTTTTCACATTTATTTTTATTTTATTTTTCCTGATGGGGTTTTTGGACGTTTTGTAAACACTTCATTGATGTTTATTTTTTTATTTTTTTTTTTTTTTGGACTCCTTATAACACCCAATTGAGGTTTCAACTTATGGACTTTTTTCACTATTAGAGTTCTGTACAACAGTCTCCACTTATCCGGGAAAGCTTCCAGCATGGTTTTAGATTTTATCTGTGGGCATTGCATTTTTAACGTTAGGCACTGATGTTGGATATAAGGACTTGGTTCACAATTGGTGTTTTATTCCACCCAGCTGGCCTTGTGGGTAGTCATGTTGGCGAACCCCCATCCAAAAACTTCACCAGCCGCCACTGGTGTGGTGTTGCTTTTCAGGGGTTGGGCTTGGCCCCTTAGTTTCAGTGAGGGGATCTCTTAAGCCATCAGCATACCAAGACATTTTGTACAATTTCATGCTCCCAACTTTGAGGGAACAGTTTGAGCAAGGCCCCTTCCTGTTCCTACATGACTGTACACCAATGCACAATGCAAGGCCCATAAAGCCTTCCCAGAAGAGTTGAAGCTGTTATAGCTGCAAAGGGTGGGCCAACTCAATATTGAACCCTACGGACTAAGACAGGGATGCCATTAGAGTTCATGCACAGGCAAAGGCAGGTGTCCCAATACTTTTGGTAATAGAGTGACTATACCCAGGTGCATGTGCAAAATTCCTTTTGCTGATATACCTTTTTGTACATTGGGTGTATGTACTGTTAATAACCTTTTCTTATATAAAGCTTGTATTATTTCCATACAGGTGTGCATCTTTATACTTATACAAGAGGAAAAGGAAAAAAAGCGCCAAGCAGGCATCGTGAAGCATAATTTATTAAAGGATAAAAAATTATATAAACAGCAATGGCACTCACAAGCGGATGTGGTGGGGGATGAAGTATGCAGTGGATGGGAAGTCCAAGTGTGAACCGAGAGCTATGGTCTTTATCCATTATAGGAAGAAGGCAAGCTGTATAGAGGGAGCGAGATCAGCCTGAGATTTGTCCAGAGGGAGCCGGCGTCGAGCTGCCCTGATAGCTGGGATGGTTTATCCGGTGTTCGGATATCCATCCAAAGTATGTATCTCCAGCGGGAGTGTAGAGAGGAGCTGCCAGTCCGTCTGCCATGAGAACCAATGGGAATGCGTTTTGGAAGCAAACCACACTACCTTCAACAGCCTCTTTTTTTATTATTGACATTTATTCCTCAATCTCCGAGAATAAGACTTTTTTTTTTATGCATTAAGATAAAAAGCCTTCTGTGTGCAGCAGCCCCCCCCAGCACCCTTAATACTTACCTGAGCCCCATCCCCGACCATCAATGTCCATGAGTGTCTCGGGCATCTGAGACTCTCCCACCTGATTGGCTGAGACTCAGCAGCGGTACCCACTGCTGTCAATCAAAATTAGTCAGCCATTCAGGAGAGAGAGGGGGTGGGGCCGACCCACAGTTCCATGTCTGAATGGACACAGGGAGCTGTGACTTGGCTTCGGTGCCCCCATAGCAAGCTGATTGCTGTGGGGGCACTCAACAGGAGGGAGGGGCCAGTAGAGCCTAAGAGGGACCTCAGAAGAGGAGGATCCGGATTGCTCTGTGCAAATCCACTGCACAGAGGAGGTAAGTATGACATGTTTGTTATTTTTATAGAAAAAAATGAGACTTTACACTCAATTCTGAATATAACTTGTAGATGTTGCTGATAAATTCATTGCGGAACCAAAATTTACGTTCTTCACTTGCAGAGTATTGGAAGCTTTCCCTGTAATGCCCATTTAATATTTTATTCAGAGAGGAAATTCAGGGGAAAGAAATGCACCTAAAATAGTTTATCAAGCAGGGTCTTAAATGTGATTCTGAACAGGAAAACATTACCTCTCCGGAGGTGTTATCACTTGCTGATTGCATTGTTAATGCACGGATACTGGATTTCATCAGGAAAAATGAAAATTAATGCATTTTAATCTCTGACCACCTCTGTACCATGTGAATATCCTCTGACCATCTCTGTATGATTCATGTCTGCATCCTCTGACTACCTCTGTACCACATTCACATCCTCTGACCTCCTCTGTACCATGTCTGCAGCCTCTAACCATCTCCTGTATCATGGCTGCAATCTTTGACCATCTCTTGTCTTGTATCATATCTGCAGTCTCTGAGGGGGAGCCTGGAGAGGCATTGAAAGTTAGAACGCCGCTGGGATGGGGATTACGGGAGGAGTCAATGTGAACTGTGGAGAGGAGACTATGGGATAAAACCAGAGCCACCAAGCTGGATCCGACTGACTGAGCCCTGCACGATGCACCTGAGAGGTCAGTGACATCACCGTCAGGCCAGACTGAGGGGGGGGCACTGGTGTAAGGGGGGAATGAATACAATAATGTAAGGGGGCTCTGATATAAAGGTTCCCCCTTATATCAGGGACCCCCCTACCTTAGTGTATTCACTCTGCAGAAGGTGGCCTCTGGTCACCAGAGTGCCCCCCACATCAGAGTTCCAGGTGTTCCCCTTTCCATCAGTCTGCAGGGGGAGTTCTGCAAAACCTAATGTAAAGGGGAACTCTGATGTAAAAGGCAATGCTGCAGACCCTAATGTAAGTGGGAACTCTGGTATAAAGGGGAATGGAGTGGGCTCTGATAAAAGGTGGTCTCTGGTGACCAGAGCCCCCCCCTTACATCAGAGTTCCCCTTTAGATTATGATCTGCAGAATTCCCCTTTATGCCAGAATTCCCTTGCACTGTAAGGGGGAATCCTGCAAACTCTGATGTAAGCAGGAACTCTGTGTTTTTGACATTTGTTTAACTTAAACACTACAACTTTAAACATTACTAATAGCACTAGCTATATGTTTATAGTGGAAATATTAATATTTGCACTGTTTAGCACTGAAAACTGGCATTTTAGGTACTTTTGCAGTGTCAGTAAAAAAACTGGCTGTCAGGAAATGTCATGATTTTTACCAGTAAAAAATTGGTGCTGTTTGCAAATTTTGGTATCCTGACAGTAAATTGCACTTCACGGGGGGTTGGCAACACTGAGTCCTGGTAACCAACTACAAGAAACCTCTTACCTCTGTGCTTGCCAACAAGGTTTTCTCCACAAAGTACTAAGTCATATTTTACATGGGGATCAAATACTTATTTTACTCACTGAACTGCAACTCAATTTATAGCATTTGTTTTATGTGTTTTTTCTGGATTTTTGGTTGATATTCTGTCTCTATCATTACAAAAATACACCTACTGTATGATAAAAATTATAGACCCTTCATTTCTTTGTAAGTGGGCAAACTTACAAAATCTACAGGGGATCAAAAAAATATTTTCCCCATTGTATAATATTTGGGTGTTCTAAGTAATTTTCTAGCAAAAAATACAGATTTTTACTTCAAAACAACAAATGTAAAAAAAAAGCCTGGTCTTAAAGTGGTTAAACCTTTGCAAACTCAGATGGCAATCATACCTCAGTCAGCACTATTCCCATGACTGCTTTATAAATATATTTATGATTATATTACAATAAAATGTAATCACCTTATTTCAAAAGAATATAAGAACCAGGCAAGGATGTCCCCTCTCCCCTCTCCTTTTTGCAATTACCTTAGAACCCTTCTTAGCTACAATTAGGAACAATGCTAATATCAAAGGCATACAAATAGGCAAAAATCCCATAAATACGCAGCTTATGCAGATGATGTTCTATTTTTCATTCAACAACCACGTATTTCCATCCCCAATTTGATGTCTGCATTTTCCTCGTTTCATCTAAATCCGAAATTTTAAACATTAACATCCCTAAATCTGAGGCTCTCTCTCTTAAACCCCTCTTTCCATTTAAATGGGAACCAAAATGTATGAAATACTTAGGCATTTATCTTACTTCTAATCTCCACTCCCTTTTTCGATATAATTATATTCCCATGCTAAACAGGATCAGAAATGACTTACGAAATTGGTCCAACTTGTCTCACGCCTGGTTAGGGAAAGTAAATATAATTAAAATGAACATTTTACCTCGCATCCTCTTTCTCTTTCAAATGCTGCCATTGAGTGTTCCAGTGGGGTTTTTTACTATTTTACAATCCATGGTTTCCCGCTTCATCTGGAAGGACAGACATCCTAGAATATCCAGGGAGTCGTTGTTTCGTACCAAATGCTCAGGTGGTCTGGCACTTCCCAATTTCAAAGCATATTACCAAGCGACTGTATTGGCCAGACTAGCTGAGTGGAAATATGCTCTTAACTCGAAGTTATGGGTACAAATTGAGTACTCCTTAAGTGGCACGGATCTTTCAATGGCTCCCTGGATACCCAGATCCCACAGGAACCTTGCTCGTACTACCTCGGCTCTCACCATATCCTCTTTAGATGTATGGGACTCCTTACATAAAAAACTTTCTTGGCCTTATGACTCCCCCCCTATTACCTCTCCTCAATCATACATACTTTTTGCCAGGTCTTCTGGATCCAGGTTTTAAGTCATGGAGGCCGGAAGAGCCTCTTTTGCTCCACCATATTCTTAATGGCAATGTACTAAAACCATTACCTACAATCCTCGCCCCTAAACCTGCCACGTTTCTAGATAAATGGAGATACCACCAGATACAACACTTCCTAAGCTCTCTTGCTACTCCACTTAGGGGCGTTAGTGATTTAAACGCTATAGAAGTTATATTTTATCCAAAAGATCCTCCTCTACATAGCATTTCGTTATTTTATAAAGCCCTAATCACTCTTCAAAATCCAGGATTCCCACATTACTTGACTAAATGGGAAGCTGAATTTGATCTTTCCCTGACTGACAATCAAAAGGATAGGATCCTACAATTAGCCCACACCTCGTCCCTAGCCTCAAAAATGTCAGAGGTCAACTATAACGTACACCTCATGGAGAGTATCACCCATAATATCAGAGGGACCTCTCAGAAACATTCTCTCATATGGGATTCTTGGAAAAAATTTCAGACCACTTCCTCATATAAAAATCTCATTACAGAAACCCCTTAACCACTTGAGCCCCGGACCATTATGCTGCCTAAGGACCAGAGGTCTTTTTCCAATTTGGCACTGCGTTGCTTTAACTTTTAATTGCGCGGTCATGCAATGCTGTACCCAAACGAAATTTGCGTCCTTTTCTTCCCACAAATAGAGCTTTCTTTTGATGGTATTTGATCACCTCTGCAGTTTTTATTTTTTGCGCTACAAACGGAAAAAGACCGAAAATTTTGAAAAAAAATGATATTTTCTACTTTTTGTTATAAAAAAAATCCAATAAACTCAATTTTAGTCATACATTTAGGCCAAAATGTATTCGGCCACATGTCTTTGGTAAAAAAAATGTCAAGCGTATATTTATTGGTTTGCCCAAAAGTTATAGCGTCTACAAACTAGGGTACATTTTCTGGAATTTACACAGCTTTTAGTTTATGACTGCCTATGTCATTTCTTGAGGTGCTAAAATGGCAGGGCAGTACAAAACCCCCACAAATGACCCCATTTTGGAAAGTAGAAACCCCAAGGAAATTGCTGATAGGCATGTTGAACCCATTGAATATTTATTTTTTTTGTCCCAAGTGATTGAATAATGACAAAAAAAAAAAAAAAAAAAAATATTTACAAAAAGTTGTCACTAAATGATATATTGCTCACACAGGCCACGGGCCTATGTGGAATTGCACCCCAAAATACATTCAGCTGCTTCTCCTGAGTACGGGGATACCACATGTGTGGGACTTTTTGGGAGCCTAGGCGCGTACGGGACCCCGAAAACCAATCACCGCCTTCAGGATTTCTAAGGGTGTAAATTTTTGATTTCACTCTTCACTGCCTATCACAGTTTCGGAGGCCATAAAATGCCCAGGTGGCACAAACCCCCCCCAAATGACCCCATTTTGGAAAGTAGACACCCCAAGCTATTTGCTGAGAGGCATACTGAGTCCATGGAATATTTTATATTTTGACACAAGTTGCGGGAATGTGACACTTTTTTTTTTTTTTTTTTGCACAAAGTTGTCACTAAATGATATATTGCTCACACAGGCCATGGGCATATGTGGAATTGCACCCCAAAATACATTTAGCTGCTTCTCCTGAGTATGGGGATACCACATGTGTGGGGCTTTTTGGGAGCCTAGCTGCGTACGGGGCCCCGAAAACCAATCACCGCCTTCAGCGTTTTTAAGGGCGTGAATTTTTGATTTTACTCTTCACTGCCTATCACCGTTTCGGAGGCCATGGAATGCCCAGGTGGCACAAAACCCCCCCAAATGACCCCATTTTGGAAAGTAGACACCCCAAACTATTTGCTGAGAGGCATGGTGAGTATTTTGCAGCTCTCATTTGTTTTTGAAAATGAAGAAAGACAAGAAAAAAAATTTTTTTTTTTTCTTTTTTCAAATTTCAAAACTTTGTGACAAAAAGTGAGGTCTGCAAAATACTCACTATACCTCTCAGCAAATAGCTTGGGGTGTCTACTTTCCAAAATGGGGTCATTTGGGGGGGTTTTGTGCCACCTGGGCATTCCATGGCCTCCGAAACTGTGATAGGCAGTGAAGAGTGAAATCAAAAATTCACGCCCTTAGAAAGCCTGAAGGCGGTGCTTGGTTTTCGGGGTCCCGTACGCGGCTAGGCTCCCAAAAAGTCTCACACATGTGGTATCCCCGTACTCAGGAGAAGCAGCAGAATGTATTTTGGGGTGTAATTTCACATATTCCCATGGCATGTTTGAGCAATATATCATTTAGTGACAACTTTGTGCAAAAAAAAAAAAAAAAAATTTGTCTTTTTCCCGCAACTTGTGTCGCAATATAAAATATTCCATGGACTCGACATGCCTCTCAGCAAATAGCTTGGGGTGTCTACTTTCCAAAATGGGGTCATTTGGGGGGGTTTTGAACTGTCCTGGCATTTTATGCACAACATTTAGAAGCGTATGTCACACATCACCCACTCTTCTAACCACTTGAAGACAAAGCCCTTTCTGACACTTATTGTTTACATGAAAAAGTTATTTTTTTTTGCAAGAAAATAACTTTGAACCCCCAAACATTATATATTTTTTTTTAAAGCAAATGCCCTACAGATTAAAATGGTGGGTGTTTCATTTTTTTTTTTTTTCGCACAATATTTGCGCAGCGATTTTTCAAACGCATTTTTTGGGGAAAAAACACACTTTTTTAAATTTTAATGCACTAAAACACACTATATTGCCCAAATGTTTCATGAAATAAAAAAGATGATCTTAGGCCGAGTACATGGATACCAAACATGACATGCTTTACAATTGCGCACAAACGTGCAGTGGCAACAAAATAAATACATTTTTAAAAGCCTTTAAAAGCCTTTACAGGTTACCACTTTAGATTTACAGAGGAGGTCTACTGCTAAAATTACTGCCCTTGATCTGACCTTCGCGGTGATACCTCACATGCATGGTGCAATTGCTGTTTACGTTTGATGACAGACCGCCGCTTGCGTTCGCCTTAGCGCAAGAGCAGGGGGCGACAGGGGTGCTTTTTTTTTTTTTTTTTCTTTATTATTTTTTTGCTTTTTTATCTTATTTTTAAACTGTTCCTTTCATTTTTTTTTTTTTTTTTTAATCATTTTTATTGTTATCTCGGGGAATGTAAATATCCCCTATGATAGCAATAGGTAGTGACAGGTACTCTTTTTTGAAAAAATTGGGGTCTATTAGACCCTAGATCTCTCCTCTGCCCTCAAAGCATCTGACCACACCAAGATCGGTGTGATAAAATGCTTCCCCAGTTTCCCAATGGCGCCATTTACATCCGGCGAAATCTAAGTCATAAAATGCTCGTAGCTTCCGGTTTCTTAGGCCATAGAGATGTTTGGAGCCACTCTGGTCTCTGATCAGCTCTATGGTCAGCTGGCTGAATCACCGGCTGCATTCTCAGGTTCCCTGTTGAGACAGGAGAGCCAGAGAAAAACACGGAAGACGGTGGGGGGGGGCATTCCCTCCCACGGCTTGTAAAGGCAGTCTAGAGGCTAATTAGCCGCTAGGATTGCTTTTACATGAAAGCCGACCGCTGGCTGAAAAGAATGATACCAAGATGATACCTAAACCTGCAGGCATCATTCTGGTATAACCACTCAAAGTCGTGAATGGCGTACCTGAAGACAAAAAAATGGTTAACAATAAAGCACAGTAAACGGTAAAGTATAAATAATTACATACCTGAAAAACAAACATGATAAAACATAATAACAATAAAACATTGCAGAATAGAATACAGTAAAAAAGAGCAGAACAATAGAGAGAGAGAATAGAGAGAGAGAACAATAAAACGACAACAATTTTTTTTTTTATTTTATATATATTTTTTTTTTTACACTTTTTTGTAACTAACTTTTATAACGGTAACCGGTTCCAGGTTCGGGTCTCTCAAAATGCGATGGCATCTTGGGAGACCCTGTGAAAGTGTGCCTAGTCTGTGCAATGCTGTACCCTACGCTAATACTCAACTAGTGAATGGTAGCGTTCAAAACATTCACCAATGCAAAGACCAGGATTGTCAGGACAGGAGGGACAATAATAGCGGGTGTCACGCCTATATCCGCGCTTGCTGCAGACACGACATCTTTTTTGGGGGGGTTCGTTGGGTAGGGGTACTCGGGAGGACATAAAGAAAATGCCTCTCATGCAGCCGACTGCATTTGGTTGGGGATGTGAATGGGGGAAGTACGGGCGCTGCAGAAGCGGTGGGTTCCCAATTAGGATTGGCGAATGCAGCAGGAAGGGCATTATGGGCATGACGGGCCTGTGTTTGTCTTTTTGGTGGCAGCGGGACACTACTTGTGCTTGCCACCTCACCAGCTTGAACTGCACTTATGGGACTCGCCACGTCACCAAGTGTTACTGCAGTGCTGGTTTGACTACGACCGGGGTGTACTAGGCCGCTGGTGCTTGCCAGTTCACCAAAACGCTACAAAAAAAACTGTTAGCGATCGCAGGGATCAGGCCTGACTCTGCGAACGCTGCAGTTATGCGTTTAGTGTTTTGTAAGTGACAGTGATCGATCGATACTGCACTTGGGTGGGCTGGGCTGGGCTGGGCGGAGGGGCAAAACGTAGGTGCTAGCAGGTATCTGGGCTGATCCCGCTAACACTGCGTTTTTGGGAACCCTAAACTGCTGGAGATGCTAGTATAGATCTGATCGGATCAGATATTGATCCGATCAGATACTATACCACTAAGGGAGGTGTACGGTGCGTGCGTGGGTGTTAGCGGTACTGGCGCTAAACTGACGCTGCCTGGGGCTGGTGCTTGCCAGTTCACCAAAATGCTACCAAAAAAACTGTTAGCGATCGCAGGGATCAGGCCTGACTCTGCGAACGCTGCAGTTATGCGTTTAGTGCCTTGTAAGTGACAGTGATCGATCGATACTGCACTTGGGTGGGCTGGGCGGAGGGGCAAAACGCAGGTGCTAGCAGGTATCTGGGCTGATCCCGCTAACACTGCGTTTTTGGGAACCCTAAACTGCTGGGGACGCTAGTATAGATCTGATCGGATCAGATATTGATCCGTTCAGATACTATACCACTAAGGGAGGCGTATGCTGCGTGCGTGGGTGTTAGCGGTACTGGCGCTAATCTGACACTGCCTGGGGCGACGCATATCACCGCCGGGCGATCGGGGGGCTAAACCTTTATTCGGTAATAAACGGCGGGTTCCCTGACACTATAAAAAATAAACGAACTAACCAGCGTCACCCGTAACGGTTATATGGTGATCAGTGGTGAAAGGGTTAACTAGGGGGCAATCAAGGGGTTAAAACATTTATTAGATAGTATATGGGGGTCCCTGTCACTATAAAACGCTGACGGCGAACCTAAATATTTACCTCACTAACTAGCGTCACCAGCGACACTAATACAGCGATCAGAAAAATGATCGCTTAGCAACACTGGTGACAGGGGGTGATCAAGGGGTTAAAACTTTATTAGGGGGGGTATCCTAGACCTAAAGGGGGGTAATACTCACTGTTCCAACACTGTAACTGTCACAAACTGACACCAATCAGTAATCAGAAAAAAAAAACAAAAAAAACAAAAAACTGCTGGTGTCAGTTTGTGACAGGGAGGGGGGGGGTGATTGGGGGGGAACGGGGTGTTTTGTGTGCCTGGCATGTTCTACTGTGTGTGTAGTGTTGGTGCACTCACAGTGATGTCTTCTCTCCTCGGCGCTGCAACGGAATACCGAGCCGAGGAGAGATGACATCATTTCCTTTGCTGCTGTTTAGCATACAGCAGCAAAGGAAGTGATCTGATTGGCCGGCGGCGATCGCGAGGGGGGGGGCCACGAACGGATGGCCTCCCCCTCATCTCCGATCGCCGGGGGACCAAACGGGACCGCCTCGGGCGGCGGGGGGGGGTCCGATTGGACCCCCCACCCGCGGGAGGCAAATCACGTACATGTACGTGATTTTGCCTGCCCGTGCCGCCTTGCCGACGTACATCGGCGTGAGGCGGTCCTTAAGTGGTTAAACTAATCAATCAGACTTAGCCACCTAGCATTGTCTTTAACTTCGCTAATGCAACCCTCTTTTCAATACATGGCCCTGCATGCCGGCAGCCTTCCACCTCCCTTCTCCTCCCTTTTCACCTTTCTCCCCTCACTTTTTTCTCTTATATTCCTTTTTATTTTTTCTCTCTTCTATTCTCTTTCTCTCTACATTCTTTACCCAATACTCTCTTTTAAGTGCCTATTTTCAATAAACCAAAGCATTATGTTTTTACTCAATTACGTTCGATTCATGGTACTCACATAGTTTATATCCTTTGCCTAGCCGGATAGTGCGCTGATTTTATGTATCTTCCTAGAGGCAATTACAGAATTATTCTAACTGGTACAGTATGTGAGTACTGTTTTTCTTTCTTTGTGTTATTGTAAAAATGGAAATGTTCTCTATTTTGAGTTATAATTGTATCTCTGTTATATTTTTCTTTAATAAAAATTTATTAAACAAAAAAAAGAATATAAATAGAACTGAAACATTAAAGCTTAGTTGAAAGCAGAAATCAAAGAGGTGAAGTTCAGCATTGCAGGACAATGGATTCCACAACATATAAACTCTATCATGTACATGGAATGGATTCCAGAAGTTATCTTGATACGTATTTCTCTAATAAGGAGGACATGGTCTTTGCAGAGGATACTTTATAATTTCCAATGGCGATGATTCACTATCAGTTCAGCACCGGTATGTACAGCATAGATTGATATTTTCAACAAAAATGTTGCTAATAAATCTAATGCCGCGTACACATGAGCGGACTTTACGGCAGACTTTGCCCGGCGGACTTTGACGTACTTTACGACGGACTTTCTGAATGAACGGACTTGCCTACACACAATCCACCAAAGTCCGTCGAATTCGTACGTGATGACATACGACCGGACTAAAACAAGGAAGTTAATAGCCAGTAGCCAATAGCTGCCCTAGCGTGGCTTTTTGTCCGTCGAACTAGCATACAGACGGCGGACTTTTTGACCGGACTCGATTTCAACTGATTAATTTAAAACATGTTTCAAATCTAAGTCCGTCCAACTTTTGAGAAAACAAAGTCCGCTGGAGCCCACACACGATCGAATTGTCCGACCAAATCCCGTCCGCCGGGCAAAGTCTGCCGTAAAGTCCGCTCGTGTGTATGCGGCATAAGAGTATCACTCACATAAGTGGCAGTCCTCATAGCTCTGATCTCACAGCTTCCTATTGCAGAGGGGGAATGCTTTATTTCTTATTTAAAAATCAAGCTGTTTCTATAAAAAATTATATACCTCACTATGGGCTCTTCCACATTTTGTTGTGTTACAACCTGCAATTGAAATTGATTTGATTGATATTTTATAACACCGAGGTACATTAAATTAAATTTGTAAATAAATAACAATAACAACACAAAAACATTGGGTTTCCTCTGGAGCAACCAATCGCCCTCTGATTTAGTATAATTGGTTGAATGAAGTCTACTTTTGGGTAATTGATGTTCCTGGAGTAAGGAAGTCCAGGATAATGGTTTAGACAAGTACCAGTCAAGGTTGGGTTCTAGAAATCATTTTTGGAAACTTCTCCAGTGGGTTTTAAAAAACTTTTTTTATGAAAAGCTGTCTTGGGTGCCACTTCCATGGGAGGCAAACAACAACTTCCAGATTAAAGAGGGAGTCCACCTAAACCGCCAAAAAAAAAATATTAAAAGCCAGCAGCTACAAATACTGCAGCTGCTGACTTTTAATAAATGGCCACTTACCTGTCCCAGGGTCCAGCGATGTCGGCAGGCGACGCCGAGAACCCGCTCGGTTCGCGGCAGCTGCTGACGCCATCCTAGGTGAGGGAATCAGGAAGTGAAGCGTTGCGGCTTCACTTCCCGGTTCCCTACTGTGCATGCGCGAGTCGCGCTGTGCATCGTAACTGGTCTCTGCTATCTCCTGGGAGCTGTGTGCTTCCCAGGAGACAGCGCGGAGGGACAGGAAGAGGCATAGACTCCCATGGGAGTCTATGCCGGAAGTGGGTGCAAATACCTGTCTTAGACAGGTATCTGCACCCCCCTCCCCCCTGAAAGGTGCCAAATGTGACACCAGAGGGGGGGAGGGTTCCGAAAAGTGGAAGTTCCATTTTTCTGTGGAACTCCGCTTTAAGCCTCTGTCCATTTATTCCATCCAATGGCACAATGAAGGGATGGAGAACTCCTACTTGAGGTGGAGAGGTCAACAGTGTCGGCCTGATCCAAAGAAGATTATTGTAAAACAGAATCATAAACTGGTACCACATTATGATGAGACGATAACAAATGATAATTTATTTGTTATGACTGTTTTATTTGGTGAATATGTCACTCTAATGCCGTGTACACACGCTCGGACTTTTCAGCAACAAAAGTCCGATGGACTTTCGACGGACTTTCTGACGACCGGACCGGACTTGCCTACACACGATCACACCAAAGTCCGACGGATTCGTCGATGACGTACAACCGTACTAAAATAAGGAAGTTGATAGCCAGTAGTCAATAGCTGCCCTAGCATCGGTTTTTGTCCGTCGGACTAGCATACAGATGAGCGGATTTCTGGGTCCGGTGGAGTTACGACGTAAAGATTTGAAGCATGTTCCAAATCTAAAGTCCGTCAGATTTTCAACTGGAAAAGTCTGCTGCAGGTCCGATGAAGCCCACACACGATCGGATTGTCCGCTGCACTCGGTCCATCGGACTAGTCCGGTCGAAAAGTCCGACCGTGTGTACGCTGCATTAGTCATTAGATTATCACTTTTTATGTATTATCTTGCAAAAGGTCAATTCACAAACATTATCATACTTGTTTTCTATCTTTAACCACTTCAGCCCCGGAAGAATTTACCCTCTTCCTAACCAGAGCACTTTTTGCGATTCGGCACTGCGTCGCTTTACCTGACAATTGCACGGTTGTGCGACGTGGCTCTCAAACAAAATTGACATCCTTTTTTTCCCACAAATAGAGCTTTCTTTTGGTGGTATTTGATCACCTCTGCGATTTTTATTTTATATAAAAAAACATTTTTTTTTCCTCAGTTTAGGCCGATACGTATTCTTCTACATATTTTTGGTAAAAAAAAAAAAAATCACAATAAGCGTTTATTGATTGGTTTGCGCAAAAGTTATAGCGTTTACAAAATAGGGGATAGTTTTATGGCATTTTTATTAATATTTTTTTTTTTACTAGTAATGGCAGCGATCAGCGATTTTTATTGTGACTGCGACGTTATGGCAGACATGTCGGACATTTTTGACACATTTTTGGGACCATTGTCATTTATACAGCGATCAGTGCGATTAAAAATGCACTGATTACTGTGTAAATGACACTGACAGTGAAGGGGTTAACCACTAGAGGGCGGGGAGGGGTTAAGTCAGTACTAGGGAGTGATTACTAACTGTAGGGGGGATGGGCTAGTTGTGTCACTATGCTGATCTCTGCTCCGATGACAGGGAGCTGTGATCAGTGACACTTGTCACTAGGCAGAACGGGGAGATGCTGTTTACATCAGCATCTCCCCGTTCGTACTCTCCATGAGGCGATCGCGGGTATCCCCACAGCGATCGAGTCCGCGGGATCCGACTAATGGAGTTCCCGGCTGGCACGCACGCACGCCGCCGGCGGCGTGCATACAATGGCGCGGTGGGTAATTCAAATGGACGTACCTGTAAGTACATTTGCCGAGCCATGCCATTCTGCCAACGTACATCGGCGTGCGCCGGTCGGGAAGTGATTAAGGCCCAGTTTACACTTGTACGACTTGTCATGCAACCTTGGACCCCAAAGTCACATGACAAGTTGCACCCCATGTTTTCCAATGAGCACTGTTCATATTTGAGAAACTTAAGACTCAGCACTCTTTTCCTACCACTTCTAGGAGCGTCAGGCATTTTTTTATTTTTTACAGATTAAAAACGTCTCTCCATGTTATTCTATGTGTCCACATAGGCTTTTAGGAGCTTTTAGTGGCATAGGAGTTTTCAAGCTGCAAAAAACCCAGGGCCAGCGTGTTCTTGAGCAGCAGCGTTACAGCTGTAAAAATGCCTTACGCGGCTAAAAGCATGTTAATGCTGTATACAGCGTTAGGCCGCGTCAAGCGTTTTTAAGCTGTAGTAATTGGATTTGGGAGTGGAAAATAGAGGGCAGAGAAATGCTGCTAAACGCTAACACAGCTAAATGCAGCTAAACACGGCTAAAGGGGCATTAACGCCAATGCAAAACGCTTCTAAAAGCGCGTTTTTTCTGGTGTCGGTACTGGCTTTGCAGCTCGTTTTTTTCACGCACTGTGTGCATGAGGCTTTAACCACTTGACGACCGCCTCACGCCGATGTACGTCGGCAAAGTGGCACGGACAGGCAAAATCACGTACAGGGTACGTGATTTGCCTTCCGCGGGTGGGGGGTCCGATCGGACCCCCCCCCGGTGCCCGAGGCGGTCGTCTTTTGTCCAGCGGCGATCGGTGATGAGGGGGAGACCATCCGTTCGTGGCCCCCCCCTCGCGATCGCCGCCGGCCAATGAAAACACTCCTTTGCTGCTGTATGCTAAACAGCAGCAAAGGAAGTGATGTCATCTCCCCTCGGGTCGGTATTTTCCGTTCCGGCCCGAGGAGAGAAGACATCTATGTGAGTGCACCAACACACACACACACAGTAGAACATGCCAGGCACACAAAACACCCCGATCCCCCCCCCGATCGCCCCCCGATCCCCCCCCAATCACCCCCCCCCCCCTGTCACAAACTGACACCAGCAGTTTTTTTTTGTTTTTTTTTTTTTTTTTTTCTGATTACTGCATAGTGTCAGTTTGTGACAGTTACAGTGTTGGGACAGTGAGTATTACCCCCCTTTAGGTCTAGGGTACCCCCCTAACCCCCCCTAATAAAGTTTTAACCCCTTGATCACCCCCTGTCACCAGTGTCGCTAAGCGATCATTTTTCTGATCGCTGTATTAGTGTCACTGGTGACGCTAGTTAGTGAGGTAAATATTTAGGTTCGCCGTCAGCGTTTTATAGCGTCAGGGACCCCCATATACTACCTAATAAATGTTTTAACCCCTTGATTGCCCCCTAGTTAACCCTTTCACCACTGATCACCGTATAAGTGTTACGGGTGACGCTGGTTAGTTCGTTTATTTTTTATAGTGTCAGGGCACCCGCCGTTTATTACCAAATAAAGGTTTAGCCCCCTGATCGCCCGGCGGTGATATGCGTCGCCCCAGGCAGCGTCAGATTAGCGCCAGTACCGCTAACACCCACGCATGCAGCATACGCCTCCCTTAGTGGTATAGCATCTGATCGGATCAATATCTGATCCGATCAGATCTATACTAGCGTCCCCAGCAGTTTAGGGTTCCCAAAAACGCAGTGTTAGCGGGATCAGCCCAGATACCTGCTAGCACCTGCGTTTTGTGCCTCCGCCTGGCCCAGCCCAGCCCACCCAAGTGCAGTATCGATCGATCGCTGTCACTTACAAAACACTAAACGCATAACTGCAGCGTTCGCAGAGTCAGGCCTGATCCCTGCGATCGCTAACAGTTTTTTTGGTAGCATTTTGGTGAACTGGCAAGCACCAGCCCCAGGCAGCGTCAGATTAGCGCCAGTACCGCTAACACCCACGCACGCAGCATACGCCTCCCTTAGTGGTATAGTATCTGAACGGATCAATATCTGATCCGATCAGATCTATACTAGCGTCCCCAGCAGTTTAGGGTTCCCAAAAACGCAGTGTTAGCGGAATCAGCCCAGATACCTGCTAGCACCTGCGTTTTGCCCCTCCGCCCGGCCCAGCCCAGCCCACCCAAGTGCAGTATCGATCGATCACTGACACTTACAAAACACTAAACGCATAACTGCAGCGTTCGCAGAGTCAGGCCTGATCCCTGCGATCGCTAACAGTTTTTTTTGTAGCGTTTTGGTGAACTGGCAAGCACCAGCCCCAGGCAGCGTCAGATTAGCGCCAGTACCGCTAACACCCACGCACGCACCGTACACCTCCCTTAGTGGTATAGTATCTGATCGCATCAATATCTGATCCGATCAGATCTATACTAGCGTCACCAGCAGTTTAGGGTTCCCAAAAACGCAGTGTTAGCGGGATCAGCCCAGATACCTGCTAGCACCTGCGTTTTGCCCCTCCGCCCGGCCCGGCCCAGCCCACCCAAGTGCAGTATCGATCGATCACTGACACTTACAAAACACTAAATGCATAACTGCAGCGTTCGCAGAGTCAGGCCTGATCCCTGCGATCGCTAACGTTTTTTGGTAGCGTTTTGATGAACTGGCAAGCGCCAGCGGCCTAGTACACCCCGGTCGTAGTCAAACCAGCACTGCAGTAACACGTGGTGACGTGGCGAGTCCCATAAGTGCAGTTCAAGCTGGTGAGGTGACAAGCACAAGTAGTGTCCCGCTGCCACCAAAAAGACAAACACAGGCCCATCGTGCCCATAGTGCCCTTCCTGCTGCATTCGCCAATCCTAATTGGGAACCCACCACTTCTGCAGCGCCCGTACTTCCCCCATTCACATCCCCAACCAAATGCAGTCGGCTGCATGAGAGGCATTTTTATGTCCTCCCGAGTACCCCTACCCAACGAACCCCCCAAAAAAGATGTCGTGTCTGCAGCAAGCGCGGATATAGGCGTGACACCCGCTATTATTGTCCCTCCTGTCCTGACAATCCTGGTCTTTGCATTGGTGAATGTTTTGAACGCTACCATTCACTAGTTGAGTATTAGCGTAGGGTACAGCATTGCACAGACTAGGCACACTTTCACAGGGTCTCCCAAGATGCCATCGCATTTTGAGAGACCCGAACCTGGAACCGGTTACAGTTATAAAAGTTAGTTACAAAAAAAGTGTAAAAAAAAAAAAAAATATGAAATAAAAAAAAATAGTTGTTGTTTTATTGTTCTCTCTCTCTCTATTCTCTCTCTCTATTGTTCTGCTCTTTTTTACTGTATTCTATTCTGCAATGTTTTATTGTTATTGTTATTGTTATTGTTATTATGTTTTATCATGTTTGTTTTTCAGGTGTGTAATTATTTACACTTTACTGTGCTTTATTGTTAACCATTGTTAACCATTTTTTTGTCTTCAGGTACGCCATTCACGACTTTGAGTGGTTATACCAGAATGATGCTTGCAGGTTTAGGTATCATCTTGGTATCATTCTTTTCAGCCAGCGGTCGGCTTTCATGTAAAAGCAATCCTAGCGGCTAATTAGCCTCTAGACTGCTTTTACAAGCCGTGGGAGGGAATGCCCCCCCCCCCCCACCGTCTTCCGTGTTTTTCTCTGGCTCTCCTGTCTCAACAGGGAACCTGAGAATGCAGCCGGTGATTCAGCCAGCTGACCATAGAGCTGATCAGAGACCAGAGTGGCTCCAAACATCTCTATGGCCTAAGAAACCGGAAGCTACGAGTATTTCATGACTTAGATTTCGCCGGATGTAAATAGCGCCATTGGGAAATTGGGGAAGCATTTTATCACACCGATCTTGGTGTGGTCAGATGCTTTGAGGGCAGAGGAGAGATCTAGGGTCTAATAGACCACAATTTTTTCAAAAAAGAGTACCTGTCACTACCTATTGCTATCATAGGGGATATTTACATTCCCCGAGATAACAATAAAAATGATTAAAAAAAAAAATATGAAAGGAACAGTTTAAAAGTAAGATTAAAAAAGCAAAAAAATAATAAAGAAAAAAAAAAAAAAAAAAAAAACACCCCTGTCGCCCCCTGCTCTCGCGCTAAGGCGAACGCAAGCGGCGGTCTGTCGTCAAACATAAACAGCAATTGCACCATGCATGTGAGGTATCACCGCGAAGGCCAGATCGAGTGCAGTAATTTTTCCAGTAGACCTCCTCTGTAAATCTAAAGTGGTACCCTGTAAAGGCTTTTGAAGGCTTTTAAACATGTATTTATTTTGTTGCCACTGCACGTTTGTGCGCAATTTTAAAGCATGTCATGTTTGGTATCCATGTACTCGGCCTAAGATCATCTTTTTTATTTCATCAAACATTTGGGCAATATAGCGTGTTTTAGTGCATTAAAATTAAAAAAAGTGTGTTTTTTCCCCAAAAAATGCGTTTGAAAAATCGCTGCGCAATTACTGTGTGAAAAAAAAAAATGAAACACCCACCATTTTAATCTGTAGGGCATTTGCTTTAAAAAAATATATAATGTTTGGGGGTTCAAAGAAATTTTTTTGCAAAAAAAAAAAACTTTTTCATGAAAACAATAAGTGTCAGAAAGGGCTTTGTCTTCAAGTGGTTAGAAGAGTGGGTGATGTGTGACATAAGCTTCTAAATGTTGTGCATAAAATGCCAGGACAGTTCAAAACCCCCCCAAATGACCCCATTTTGGAAAGTAGACACCCCAAGCTATTTGCTGAGAGGCATGTCGAGTCCATGGAATATTTTATATTGCGACACAAGTTGCGGGAAAGAGACAAATTTTTTTTTTTTTTTTTTTTTTTTTTGCACAAAGTTGTCACTAAATGATATATTGCTCAAACATGCCATGGGAATATGTGAAATTACACCCCAAAATACATTCTGCTGCTTCTCCTGAGTACGGGGATACCACATGTGTGAGACTTTTTGGGAGCCTAGCCGCGTACGGGACCCCGAAAACCAAGCACCGCCTTCAGGCTTTCTAAGGGCGTGAATTTTTGATTTCACTCTTCACTGCCTATCACAGTTTCGGAGGCCATGGAATGCCCAGGTGGCACAAAACCCCCCCAAATGACCCCATTTTGGAAAGTAGACACCCCAAGCTATTTGCTGAGAGGTATAGTGAGTATTTTGCAGACCTCACTTTTTGTCACAAAGTTTTGAAAATTGAAAAAAGAAAAAAAAAAAATGTTTTTTCTTGTCTTTCTTCATTTTCAAAAACAAATGAGAGCTGCAAAATACTCACCATGCCTTTCAGCAAATAGCTTGGGGTGTCTACTTTCCAAAATGGGGTCATTTGGGGGGGTTTTGTGCCACCTGGGCATTCCATGGCCTCCGAAACTGTGATAGGCAGTAAAGAGTGAAATCAAAAATTTTCACCCTTAGAAATCCTGAAGGCAGTGATTGGTTTTCGGGGTCCAGTACGCGGCTAGGCTCCCAAAAAGTCCCACACATGTGGTATCCCCGTACTCAGGAGAAGCAGCTAAATGTATTTTGGGGTGCAATTCCACATATGCCCATGGCCTGTGTGAGCAATATATCATTTAGTGACAACTTTATGAAAAAAAAAAAAAAAAAAAAAAAAAAGTGTCACTTTCCCGCAACTTGTGTCAAAATATAAAATATTCCATGGACTCAATATGCCTCTCAGCAAATAGCTTGGGGTGTCTACTTTCCAAAATGGGGTCATTTTGGGGGGTTTTGTGCCACCTGGGCATTCCATGGCCTCCGAAACTGTGATAGGCAGTGAAGAGTGAAAGCAAAAATTTACACCCTTAGAAATCCTGAAGGCGGTGATTGGTTTTCGGGGCCCCGTACGCGGCTAGGCTCCCAAAAAGTCCCACACATGTGGTATCCCCATACTCAGGAGAAGCAGCTAAATGTATTTTGGGGTGCAATTCCACATAGGCCCATGGCCTGTGTGAGCAATATATCATTTAGTTACGACTTTTTGTAAATTTTTTTTTTTTTTTTTTTTTTTGTCATTTTTCAATCACTTGGGACAAAAAAAATAAATATTCAATGGGTTCAACATGCCTCTCAGCAATTTCCTTGGGGTGTCTACTTTCCAAAATGGGGTCATTTGGGGGGGTTTTGTACTGCCCTGCCATTTTAGCACCTCAAGAAATGACATAGGCAGTCATAAACTAAAAGCTGTGTAAATTCCAGAAAATGTACCCTAGTTTGTAGACGCTATAACTTTTGCGCAAACCAATAAATATACGCTTATTGACATTTTTTTTACCAAAGACATGTGGCCGAATACATTTTGGCCTAAATGTATGACTAAAATTTAGTTTATTGGATTTTTTTTATAACAAAAAGTAGAAAATATCATTTTTTTTCAAAATTTTCGGTCTTTTTCCGTTTATAGCGCAAAAAATAAAAACCGCAGAGGTGATCAAATACCATCAAAAGAAAGCTCTATTTGTGGGAAGAAAAGGACGCAAATTTCGTTTGGGTACAGCATTGCATGACCGCGCAATTAGCAGTTAAAGCGACGCAGTGCCAAATTGGAAAAAGACCTCTGGTCCTTAGGCAGCATAATGGTCCGGGGCTCAAGTGGTTAAAGTCACAGTGACTTTAAAGTAGTTCCTGTACTACTTTGGACAGACTTTTATGCAACATGAGGGCCATAGACTTCAATGTAAACCCTCAAAAGTTGCATGAAAGTCACACCTAAATCATATACATTTGTGCGCAACTTTGTAGAGCACACAGTCACATGGTCAAAGCCAAAGTCGCAGCAAAGTCGCACTTGTCCAAAGTGGCATCAAGTCACACTGTAAAGTTGCAGTGGAAATCACACAATTTTGAAGTCGCACAAGTGTGAATGGAGCCTAAATGATCAGAACAGATGTAGAGCAAAGTTTCTCTGAAAATGGCCCTCTGACCCCTTTATACTCTCCTTACCCTCCCCCTCTCTCTCTCTCTCTGTCTCTCTCTGTCATTAAAGAGGAGTTCCCATTTTTTAAAAATAATTAAAAGTCAGCAGCTACAAATACTGCAGCTGCTGACTTTTAATAATCGGACACTTACCTGTTCCACGGTCCAGCAATGCGGGGGATAGAAGCCCCACTCGTCTCCCCCTCCGTTCGGCGGCACCGGCATTGCAACTGTGGGCGCCGGGCTGTGGCTTCACAGCCGGGCACCCACTGCACGAGCGGCGCCACGCGCCGTGATTGGCCGCTCAGTCATCTGGGACCTGTAATGTGTCCCAGATGACTGACAAGAGGGAGGGAGCAGAGCCGAGCCCTTCCTGCACCGAGGGGAAGTGATGTCGCCAGCCCAGGCACTGAAAGAGGCAGACTATGAGGGACCCCCTAGCAACAGGCATTTAGAGGTGAGTTTAAAAAAAAAAAAAAATTATTTTTTTTTTAGGCACATTCATGCATTTTTTTTTTGGGTGGAACACCAAATGTTATGAAAATTTGAAATCTCTTTTTTGGCAGTGAAATTAGCTTCGGGTAAGATAACATCTGAATCTCTAATATTCCTCCAGGTCGAGCTGAGGGTACATTTTTGATTGACATCAGCCTTGGTTCCATCATTCACCATCTTTATTTCGTCTCTAAGTTTTTCAAAAAAATAGTCCTATTAAAATTCCAAGAGAGATGTATTATGGAACTGAACAGATGGCTACATGACCGTACCGGAGCATATGATTGGTCGCATACATCATCAGCCGCAGCTGAGTTAGAAGGAACAAGGTGACTTGTCCCCTTTCTGATTTTTGCATTTTAGGTTGCAGAAGATTGTTTCTTTAAAGGCAACTTCTATTGTTTTTGAGTATATTTAATTTATTAAGTTGTTTAAAATACAAACTTTTTTCTCATGTTTTTAGTCAGGTAACTTTGAAATATTAGAAAATAATAGAAACCTTCGCGCCAGTGGTGTCGATAGCAGATAATATATATGAATTACATATACTGGTGGTACATCTAGTAAGAAAACATTCCCAACAATAAAAAAATTTGTGGAAATGTATAAACAATCAGTGTAAGCTGCTCCCCAATTTTTGAATAATCAAAAAAATAGATAATCAAAAAAAGGAATGTAAGAAAGCTAGGGGGCGCTAGATACCATACTATTCAAGTGCTCTAAATAAATATATCTCCTGTGTTACCAAAAAAAATGAAAATCATAATATTGACAAATCATAGTTAGATTACACATTGAAGTGTCCACATTAGTGAAAACATATATAGTGATTGATTGTCCACATAAAAAAGTGATTGAAGTAGTTGAAGTGATATCTTTCAATATTATCCCAATCTTGTTGCTGTAAACAAAAGGTTTTCCATCACCAAAGAAACAAAAGAAAAGGAAAACACCTCGAAGTAGTAGATATCTGCTTACCAGATACCAATGACTCCTTTAGTTAAAAAGAGAGTCACTAGCGCTTGTGCAGGGTTGTGCCTGCTCACATGGATGGCCGGGCTGTGGTTGGTATTATAGGCATGGATCATTCCCGTCAGGCTCATTCAAGATAGGATAAGGATACATAGGAAACAAAAACAGTCTCCATAGCGTAAAACCATTTATTAAAAAAGTAAACAAATTAAAAAGCCAAATGGCCGCTTACATTGGTGGGTGCCTATCCGGCACTGGGGCTGCTTGCATGTCAGGGTGACTTCGCAGTCAGAAAAAACCTTTCGTGTCTCCTCCACGCTGGCGTGCGTTCCAGCTTACACAGGGGGGCAGCCAAAGGATCCGGATGTTGTTGGATGATAGGACATGTGACCACGTACCGCTCCGACGTACGTTTCGTAGTGAACGTCTTCAGGGAAGCGTACGTTGGTCACTAAAATGGTGGCTTTTATTAGGAACAGGAAGGGGGCGGGCAATTGGCAAATGAGCCACAGGAACTGTGCTCATAGCAATAAAGTTGGAAAGTTCAACTATGGTTTGGAGCTTGGCTCCATCTTGTGGATATTTACTATATTGTTCACAAACAAACTCCTTATTTAAAAACGAATGTGACTTCATATCAACCATCTCCTAGGGGGAGATGGCATGTTATTATAGTCCCCCTACTGGTTAAAAACAGGTAAGTAAATCCATCCATATAGGTGGTGGGGAAGTGAGAAAAATATATAAGTGAATAAAATTAATGGTGGTGTTTTTTATATAGAGAAAAAAACGGGGGGGGGGGGGGGGGGGGGACTCCTGTAACTCTGAATACTATAACAGCCCCAGTCTCGGTTTACATACAAAAATTATTACAAAACTCAATAGTATTTAATAAACCTTAAAAGGCTGCAATATAACTTATCCCCATCTGACTCAAATAATAAAGAGGACAAAGAAGCGGGGGGGGAAGAGTATTCCATCTTCCACCCTGGACAACTATCTCTGACCACAACCATAATACAAGTGGTGCCCAACTCACTCTCACGATCTGACGTGGACAGATAATAATATTCCTAGACACTCCTGGACTCAATCATTTGTAAGAAAGCAATTAAGGTCCAGATCTATATTCATCCCATGTGGTTGCATAGTCCGTAATTTATAAAGCCAGTACGTTTCATTCCTAGATATTGCCCTTTTCATATGGGTACCTCTCCAATCCCTAGAGATTTTGTCGCTTTTATCACTTTTTAATATTTGTTAAATGTTCATTTATTCTTACTTTCAGTTGGCGTGTGGTTCTGCCCACGTATTGAAGGGAACATGGGCATTCCAGAACATATGTTACGTGGTCAGAATCGCATGTGATGAGAGGTTTGATATCAAATTGTTGTTGTGTTACTATAGATTGGAATTGGGTCATCTTTTTCTTGGTACCTGGTTTTCTGGTTATTTTACAAGCATTGCATCTAGTGCAATAGTGAAACCCAGAACCATCCAGGAAAGTGGGAGGTTTCCCGGGGGGATCTGATACATTTGGAGCCAAGCGATTCCTAAGGGTAGGGGCCCTTCGGTAGAAAAACCTCTCATCACATGCGATTCTGACCACGTAACATATGTTCTGGAATGCCCATGTTCCCTTCAATACGTGGGCAGAACCACACGCCAACTGAAAGTAAGAATAAATGAACATTTAACAAATATTAAAAAGGGATACCCTAACCATAGTGTCTCAAGACACTTCAAACTTTACCATGATAGTGACCCATCACTATGTACATTCTATGGGATCGACAAAATCTCTAGGGATTGGAGAGGTACCCATATGAAAAGGGCAATATCTAGGAATGAAACGTACTGGCTTTATAAATTACGGACTATGCAACCACATGGGATGAATATAGATCTGGACCTTAATTTCTTTCTTACAAATGATTGAGTCCAGGAGTGTCTAGGAATATTATTATCTGTCCACGTCAGATCGTGAGAGTGAGTTGGGCACCACTTGTATTATGGTTGTGGTCAGAGATAGTTGTCCAGGGTGGAAGATGGAATACTCTTCCCCCCCGCTTCTTTGTCCTCTTTATTATTTGAGTCAGACGGGGATAAGTTATATTGCAGCCTTTTAAGGTTTATTAAATACTATTGAGTTTTGTAATCATTTTTGTATGTAAACCGAGACTGGGGCTGTTATAGTATTCAGGGTTACAGGAGTCCCCCCCCCCCCCCCGTTTTTTTCTCTATATAAAAAACACCACCATTAATTTTATTCACTTATATATTTTTCTCACTTCCCCACCACCTATATGGATGGATTTACTTACCTGTTTTTAACCAGTAGGGGGACTATAATAACATGCCATCTCCCCCTAGGAGATGGTTGATATGAAGTCACATTCGTTTTTAAATAAGGAGTTTGTTTGTGAACAATATAGTAAATATCCACAAGATGGAGCCCAGCTCCAAACCATAGTTGAACTTTCCAACTTTATTGCTATGAGCACAGTTCCTGTGGCTCATTTGCCAATTACCCGCCCCCTTCCTGTTCCTAATAAAAGCCACCATTTTAGTGACCAACGTACGCTTCCCTGAAGACGTTCACTACGAAACGTACGTCGGAGCGGTACGTGGTCACATGTCCTATCATCCAACAACATCCGGATCCTTTGGCTGCCCCCCTGTGTAAGCTGGAACGCACGCCAGCGTGGAGGAGACACGAAAGGTTTTTTCTGACTGCGAAGTCACCCTGACATGCAAGCAGCCCCAGTGCCGGATAGGCACCCACCAATGTAAGCGGCCATTTGGCTTTTTAATTTGTTTACTTTTTTAATAAATGGTTTTACGCTATGGAGACTGTTTTTGTTTCCTATGTATCCTTATCCTATCTTGAATGAGCCTGACGGGAATGATCCATGCCTATAATACCAACCATAGCCCGGCCATCCATGTGAGCAGGCACAACCCTGCACAAGCGCTAGTGACTCTCTTTTTAACTAAAGGAGTCATTGGTATCTGGTAAGCAGATATCTACTACTTTGAGGTGTTTTCCTTTTCTTTTGTTTCTTTGGTGATGGAAAACCTTTTGTTTACAGCAACAAGATTGGGATAATATTGAAAGATATCACTTCAACTACTTCAATCACTTTTTTATGTGGACAATCAATCACTATATATGTTTTCACTAATGTGGGCACTTCAATGTGTAATCTAACTATGATTTGTCAATATTATGATTTTCATTTTTTGTGGTAACACAGGAGATATATTTATTTAGAGCACTTGAATAGTATGGTATCTAGCGCCCCCTAGCTTTCTTACATTTCCATTTGTTTGGTAATGCAGGAGATATATATATAATTTTTTTTTTTTTTTTTTTTTTTGGAGCACTTGAATATTATGGTATCTAGCGCCCCCTAACTTTGAAATATTGTATTTCAAAAGTTCAAATCTATGTTTTCATTCAGCAGATGAAGCTCTCAGCTCTTTATAATGTTTTTATTCTGGGCTCTCCTTATCTACTGTGCTGAAAAAGACTATTCACTTTGTTTAAAGTAGAAGTCCAGTCAAATCTAAACTTAACCCTGCTGTCACCCCCATTCTAAGCCCTATACTAACTACCCTGTAAAGGAAGGATGTCTATGCTTACCTATTCTGAAGGCCCTCCAGTCCGAACCAACTACGGATGCCCCATAGTAAGCCTATAGGTGAAGAGTAATCACCGCTCAAGGTTGGTCTCCACCTGTACCACCTCCACTGCACACTACCAGGTGCTGGCCCTGTCCATTACAGGCTTCACAGTAGAGGAAAAGGGTCTGGTCGGTCGCACATTTGATAAAATCACTTTTATTAAGAAGACATATTCCAAATAGACACTCCACAATGTACAATTAAGGAAAAATAGCACTAGCTGGTGTGCCATTTTCCTTCGATTGTACATTGTGGAGTGTCTATTCGGAATATGTCTAAATTAAGGAGATTTTATCAGATGTGTGACCGACCAGACCCTTTTCCTTTACTGTGAAGCCCATAACGAACAGGGCCAGCACCTAGTAGTATGCAGTGGAGGTGGTACAGGTGGAGACCAACCTTGAGTGATGATTACGCGCAGGCCTGTACTGGCCATAGGGCAGACCGGGCACTTGCTCGGTGGGCCAGGGCCATCCGCTTCATGACCTGTTGATGATCAGGCCGCACAGCGAGAGGTAAGCGGCACCCGTGGCCTGGAGAGGGTTAACACAGGCCACAGCCGCTGCTCACCTGCCACTAAGCGGTCAAGCCTTTGTCATCTCTGGGCTCCGGCGCAACTACAAATGACGTTAGCGGCTGATTGGCTGAGCTGTATGACTCTCTCACACATAGCTCAGCCAATCAGCCGCTAACGTCAACTGCTCGGACACTGCTCCTCCTCCTCCAGCCTCTTTACTCCTGTCTCGCCGCGCCCACACTCCCTGTGAATGCCCCATCCATACCCCTGTGTCTGCCCTGCCCATGCCCCCTGTGTCTGCCCTGCCCACATCCCTGTGTCTGCCCTGCCCACACATCCCCGGGGATATGTGAAGGAAGATTTAACACAAGATTAAAAGCTGCAGGCAGCCTGCGCCTGAGCCTCCAACCTGGGGTGAGTAAGGTCACCCTCTTTCCTGCCTCTCAGTGTATACATAAAACAAATTTAAGGGGTGCTTTGTGGACTCTGATGCAAGAGGGGGGCTTTGGTGAGAAGAGACCCCCTTACATCAGAGTTCCCCTTTACACCAGAGTCCACAGCATCCCCCCTAAATCAGGGTTCTCAGAACACCACTGTGTGGACTCTGATGTAAGGAAGCAGAATAAAAGGGGGGGCAAGATTGCAGGGACACTGTAATATAAAGGGGACTGCACTGTAAAGGGGCACTGTAATCGTTACAGTGCAGTCCCCTTTATATTTATATCACAGTGTCCCTGCACATTACAGCGTGGAGGACCGACACCCCCCCCTTCGGGTCCCTGGGCTGCTCAGTCTAAAATGCCCAGGCGTATTTTTTGTCCCAGTCTGGGCCTGATTACGCGTAACCTATAGGCTTACTATGGGGCATCCTTAGTTAGTTGTCCCTCCAATACACTGAAGCCGGCTCTGGGAGCTGATCATGTGACCAACCAGACCGTTTTCCTCTACTGTGAAGCCTATGGGTGATGTCACCACCCAGGCACTGCAGCCATTGTTGGCGATCTCTCCTCTCCAAGGAAGCCGGTTGCTGAGAAGATCATGTGACCGGACCAGAGAACCTTCAGAATAGGTACCTATTTCCTTTACAGGGTAGTTAATATAGTGTTTAGAATAAAGGTGGGAGCAGGTTGAAGTTAAAGTGGGGTTCCATCCAAAAAACAAAAATGCCTGGAAGAATTCTAAAAAAAAAAACAAAAAAACATTTGGATATTTTTTTTTTTCACTTATCTCTAAATGCTTGTTGCTAGGTGGTCCCTCATAGTCTGCCTGTTCCTTTGCCTGGGCTGGTGACATCACTTCCCCCCCAGGCACAGGAAGGGCTCCGCTCTGCTCCCTCCCTCCTGTCAATCATCTGGGACCCATTACAGGTCCCAGGTTTATTGAGCGGCCAATCACGGCGCGCGGCGCCGCTCGCGCATGCGCAGTGGGTGCCAGGCTGTGAAGCCACAGCCCGGCGCCCACAGTTGAAATGCTGGCACTGATGAGCGGAGGGGGGGGACGAGCGGGGCTTCGATCCCCCGCATCGCTGGACAGGTGAGTGCCCAATTAAAAGTCAGCAGCTGCAGTATTTGTAGCTGCTGACTTTTAATTTTTTTTTTTTTTGACGGCCCCCCTGGGTGGAACTCCTCTTTAAGAGAGTATTTGATTGGGCTTCTACTTCAATAGCTCAATCTGTAACTTTTATATAGAACTTAGATCAGTGATGCCCTGGATTTGAGGAGTTCCAGCTCTCTCTAGTTTTTCTGATAGACATCAGCTTGGGTGTTCCCAATGCAGATAAAGGATTTCAACTGTGTTCAAAGTCAATAGGGGTACATTTTTTGATGGTCACTTTTGGCCCTTTGATAAGGGAGGTGTATTAAAAAATCCCAGCAGGCTTGTGTTTCATAAGCAGCTGGTATTGGCCCATTAACATGTAGAAGAGAAAAGTACAGAGATCTTGTACTTACTGTAATTGCTCATTAAACACTTGCTTACTGGGCACTTAAACCCCCTTCTTGCCCAGGCCAATTTTCAGCTTTCAGCGCTGTTGCACTTTGAATGACAATTGCGTGGTCATGTAACACTGTACCCATATGACATTTTTGTAATTTTTTTCACACAAAATGAGCTTTCTTTTGGTGGTATTTAATCACTACTGGGGTTTTTATTTTTTGCTAAAACAAATGAAAAAAGACCAAAAAAAAAAGAAAACTGTTTCATAGCTTGTTATAAAATTTTGCAAACAGGTAATTTTTCTCCTTTTATTGATGTGCGCTGATGAGGCTGCACTGATAGGCATTGATAGGCTGCACTGATGGGCATTGATAGGCTGCACTGATGGGCATTGATAGGCTGCACTGATGGGCATTGATAGGCTGCACTGATAGGCATTGATAGGCTGCACTGATGGGCACTTATAGGTGGCACTGATGGGCACTTATAGGTGGCACTGATAAGCACTTATAGGTGGCACTGATGGGCACTTATAGGTGGCACTGATGGGCACTTATAGGTGGCACTGATGGGCACTTATAGGTGGCACTGATGGGCACTTATAGGTGGCACTGATGGGCACTTATAGGTGGCACTGATAGGCACAGATAGGTGACACTGATAGGCAGCATTGATAGGTGGCACTGATGATGCGAAACCGGTGGGCACTGATGAGGCGGCAGTGCTTCTCTGTGTGAATGACGATGTCCCATTTACAGAAGCCAGTGATCTGCTTTTTCTTTTCTCCTCACACTGTCAGCACAAGGAAAAAAAAGCTTATTACTTGCTTCTGTTTACATCACGTGATCAGCGGTCATTGGCTGACAGCTGATCACGTGGTAAGGAGCTGGGATCAGCCGAGTCTCATTGACTGGATGAGTAAGGTGAATATTTATGCATATAAAAAGAGAAAGGTAATAATAATTTTCTATATATTATATATATGTACAGTGGCTGACAACCCACGCTACGCCACTGTGTGTATATATATATATATATATATATATATATATATATATATATATATATATATATATATATATATATATATATATATATATATATATATATATATATATATATATATATATATATATATATATATATATATATGTGTACAGTGGCGTAGCGTGGGTTGTCAGCACCCTGGGCAAGGCAAGTAATTTGCGCCCCCCCAACCTGCGGACTTTTAGCTATCCCTGAGTCCCTTCAAATACAATAGTACTGACCTACCTGATTCCTTTACTGACCACTACACTACATTGTCCACTACACTGACCACTATACTACACTGACCACTATACTGACCACTACACTGTCTACTATACTGACCACCATACTACACTGTCCACTATACTACACTATACTGACCACTATACTACACTACACTGTCCACTATACTACACTGTCCACTATACTACACTACACTGACCACTATACTACACTATACTGACCACCATACTACACTGTCTACTATACTACACTACACTGACCACTATACTACACTATACTGACCACCATACTACACTACACTGTCCACTATACTGACCACTATACTACACTGACCACTATACTACACTGTCCACTATACTACACTACACTGACCACTATACTACACTATACTGACCACCATACTACACTGTCCACTATACTACACTATACTGACCACCATACTATACTGACCACCATACTACACTGACCACTATACTACACTGTCCACTATACTACACTACACTGACCACTATACTACACTATACTGACCACCATACTACACTGTCCACTATACTACACTGACCACTATACTACACTATACTGTCCACTATACTACACTGTCCACTACACTAACCACTACACTATACTGACCACCATACTACACTGTCCACTATACTACACTACACTGACCACTATACTACACTACACTAACCACTATACTACACTACACTGACCACTACACTACACTGACCTCCATACTAAACTACACTATACTGACCACTATACTATACTAACCACTATACTGACCACTATACAACACTACACTGTCCACCATACTACATTATACTGACTACCATACTACACTGTCCACTATACTACATTACAATGTCCACTATACTACACTATACTGTCCACTATACTACACTGTCCACTATATTACATTAAACTGACCACCATACTACACTGTCCACTACACTACACCGACCTCCATACTAAACTACACTATACTGACCATTATACTAACCAGTATACTATACTACACTAACCACTATACTGACCACTATACTACACTATACTGACCACCATACTACACTGACCACTATACTACACTGTCCACTACACTACACTGTCCACTACACTGACCACCATACTACACTACACTGACCACCATACTACACTACACTGACCACCATACTACACTACACTGACCACCATACTACACTACACTGACCACCACACTACACTACACTGACCACCACACTATACTACACTGTCCACTACACTACACTGACCACCACACTACACTACACTGACCACCACACTATACTACACTGTCCACTACACTACACTGACCACCACACTACACTACACTGACCACCACACTACACTACACTGACCACCATACTACACTACACTGACCACCACACTATACTACACTGTCCACTACACTATACTGACCACTATACTGTCCACTACACTAACCACCATACTAACCACTATACTACACTACACTGACCTCCATACTAAACTACACTATACTGACCACTATGCTAACCACTATACTATACTAACCACTATACTGTCCACTATACTACACTACACTGTCCACTACACTGCCCCCCATACTGACCACTACACTACACTGACCTCCATACTATACTACACTACACTGTCCTGCCTACAGTCTCTCTCTCGCCCCTCCCCCTCCCATTAACAAGACTCTCACGAGGGAGTCTCACTCACCTTCTTATCCTGGCCTGCATCGATCCAGAGGAGGAGGAGGAGAAGACAGCGGCGGCTCACATTCTTCTCTCCCCTGCGCTCTGCCTGCTGCCATGTTTAGTATCCAGCGCCCTGTGATTGGGTGTATGGGGGGTCATGTGCGGAGGCAGGACTTCAGGAGCGATCGAGGACAGGCCAGCCCTACGCCTCACATGACCCCCATACGCCCAATCCCAGGGCGCCGGACACTTAACATGGCGGCCGGAGCCCGGGGACACAGCAATTAGAAATTAGGAGGAGGCAGCCAGTGACACATACTGGCGCCCCCCTAAATGTCGCGCTCAGGGCCACGGCACCCCCTGCACCCCCCACGCTACGCCACTGTATATATATATATATATATATATATATATATATATATATATATATATATATATATATATATATATATATATATATATATATATATAATATATATAAAAACTGAATTTTAGGCAGATATAAAAGACTCAGATTAACGGAGCTGTGTAATCATTTTAAGTGCAAACAGTTTACCTGAATCAAACCTGCTGTCCGCCTCTTGCAGTCTCTGTAGTACAGGACTGGAGTGTGAGAGGAAAAAGCAGCACACAGTGACGCTTGAGGAAGATACTAAAGTAAGAAGATTAGAAGAACTCATGGGATTCAGTGGCAGTGAGTAAGCAAGTCTAGTGAGAGAGACTGGGAGCTCAGTGGGCTGAGAATCTACAAGAAGTGATTGTATAAAAGTAAAGGAGTTTGTTACAATTTGTGTTAGGAACTGTTCTAAGACTGTTGCCAAAGGAGACAGCGCTACTACACATGCAGTTGTGGTGTCTTGCTGGATGCCTTTCCCTGCATGGCTGTCTACCTGTAGAAGTCTCCGAGTCTGCCAATTGACATTGCAACTACCTAAGGGTGTCCTTGCTCTAAACTCTCCCTCCCACCGTTCTGTTCAAGAGAACATAAATCTCTTTGCATTCAAGAAGTGTCTGGGGCCCATAAATCTACCTTACATTATACTCTATACAGAAGGATGTCAGCTGTCCCTGGTTCTGGAGGTTCTCATTAGAATAAAGGAGGCCTGGGACATTGCTACACCAGATATGTTAGAGTAGCTGGTGGGTAGGGATGAGCTTCGAGTTTGAGTCGAACTCATGTTCGACTCGAACATCGGATGTTCACCAGTTCGCCGAACAGCGAACATTTTGGGGTGTTCGCGGCAAATTCGAAAGCCGCGGAACACCCTTTAAAAGCCTATGGGAGAAATCAAAAGTGCTAATTTTAAAGGCTTATATGCATGGTATTGTCATAAAAAGTGTTTGGGGACCTGGGTCCTGCCCCAGGGGACATGGATCAATGCAAAAAAAAGTTTTAAAAACGTCAGTTTTTTCAAGAGCAGTGATTTTAATAATGCTTAAAGTGAAACAATAAAAGTGTAATTCCTTTAAATTTCGTACCTGGGGGTGTCTATAGTATGCCTGTAAAGGGGAGCATGTTTCCCGTGTTTAGAACAGTCTGCCAGCAAAATGACGTTTCAAAGTAAAAAAAGTCATTTAAAACTACTCGCGGCTATTAATGAATTGCCGGTCCAACAATACGCATAAAAGTTCATTGATAAAAACTGCATGGGAATTCCCCACAGGGGAACCCGAACCAAAATTTAAAAAAAATGATGTGGGGGTCCCCCTAAATTCCATACCAGGTCCTTCAGGTCTGGTATGGATATTAAGGGGAACCCTGGACAATTTTTTTTAAAATGGCGTGGGGTCCCCCTCAAAATTTATACCAGACCCTCCAGGTCTGGTATGGTTTTTAAGGGGAACCCCGTGCCAAAATTAAAAAAAAAATGGGATGGGGTACCCCCAAAAATCCATACCAGACCCTTATCCGAGCATGCAACCTGGCAGACCACAGGAACAGAGGGGGGGCAAGAGAGCACCCCCCCCCCTGAACCGTACCAGGCCACATGCCCTCAACATTGGAAGGGTGCTTTGGGGTAGCCCCCCAAAACACGTTGTCCCCATGTTGACGGGGACAAGGGCCTCATCCCCACAACCCTTTCCCGGTGGTTGTGGGGGTCTGCGGGCGGGTGGCTTATCAGAATCTGAAAGCCCCCTTTAAGAAGACCCCCAGATCCCGGCCCTCCCCCCTGTGTGAAATGGTAAGGGGGTACAAAACTACCCCTACCATTTCACAAAAAAACTATCAATGTTAAAAATGACAAGAGACAGTTTTTGACAATTCCTTTTTTTAAATGGTTCTTCTTTCTTCTATTTTCTTTCTTCTATCTTCTTTCTTCTATCTTCCTTCGGTTTCTTCCTCCATCTTCTTCTTCTTCTGGTTCTTCCTCTGGTGTTCTCATCTGGTATCTTCCTCAGCTGCGCCTTCTTCTCTTCATCTTCTTTTCTCGGGCCACTCCGCATCCACGATTGGATGGGAGGCTCCCGCTGTGTGACGCTTCACCTCTTCTGATGGTTCTTAAATAACGGAGGGCGGGGCCCCCACCCCAAAGCACCTTGTCCCCATATTGATGAGAACAAGGGCCTTTTCCCGACAACCCTGGCTGTTGGTTGTTGGGATCTGCGGGCGGGTGGCTTATCGGAATCTGGGAGCCCCCTTTAATAAGGGGGCCCCCAGATCCTGGCCCCCCACCCTATGTGAATGAGTATGGGGTACATCGTACCCCTACCCATTCACCTAGAGAAAAAGTGTCAATAAAAAAACACACTACACAGGTTTTTAAAGTAATTTATTAGACAGCACCGGGGGTTTTCTTCTGACTTCGGGGGTCTTCCTCCGACTTCGCCGCTCTCTCCGGCTTCTTCTCCCGGTGTCCATTTTTTCTCCCTCTCTCCGGCCTCTTCTCCCGGTGTTTGACCTCTTCTCCCGGTGTCCGGTTCTTCTACTGGCTCCTCCGCTATCATCTGTTGCTCTTTTGCTAGCGGTGGCCCGGACTTCTGCATCGTCTTCTTCCCTCTTCTCTTCTTCCGATGTTGACATGAAGCTCTCTCCCACTGTAATGCTGTGTGAGCGCTCTGCAATGACTTATATAGGCGGTGACCCCACCCCCTCTGACGTCACAGTCCCTGGGCATGCTGGGACTGTGACGTCATACAGGGGCATGGTCAACATCACCCGGTGACCATGCCCCCTTATGACATCACAGTTCCAGCATGCCCAGGGTCTGTGACATCATAAGGGGGCGGGGTCACTGCCTACATAAGTAATTGCAGAGCACTCACACAGCATTACAGCGGGAGAGAGTGTCTTGTCAAAATTGGAGGAAGAGAAGAGGGAAGAAGACGACGCAGAAGTCCGGGCCACCGCTAGCAAAAGAGCGGCAGAAAATAGTGGAGGAGCTGGCAGAAGAACTGGACACCGGGAGAAGAGGCCAGAGAGCGGGAGAAGAACTGGACACCGGGAGAAGAGGCCGGAGAGAGTGGTGAAGTCGGAAGAAGACCCCCGAAGTTGGAAGAAGACCCCCGGCGCTGTCTAATAAATTACTTTAAAAACCTGTGTAGTGTGTTTTTTTTATTGACCCTTTTTCCCTAGGTGAATGGGTAGGAGTACGATGTACCCCATACTCATTCACATAGGGTGGGTGGCCAGGATCTGGGGGCCCCCTTATTAAACGGGGCTCCCAGATTCCAATAAGACCCCCGCCCGCAGACCCCGACAACCAACGGCCAGGGTTGTCGGGAAGAGGCCCTTGTCCTCATCAACATGGGGACAAGGTGCTTTGGGGTGGGGGGCCGCAGGACGCCCCCTCCCCCAAAACACTCACCCCCATGTTGAGGGCATGTGGCCTGGTACAGTTCAGGAGGGAGGGGCACTTGCTCGTCTTCACCCCCTTTCCTGACCAGCCGGGCTGCATGCTCGGATAGGGGTCTGGTATGGATTTTGGGGAGACCCCCATGCTGTTTTTTCGACGTAAGGGGTTCCCCTTAAAATCCATACCAGACCTAAGGGACATCGTCGCCTCCCCCTCACGCTCGCCGCAATAGGAAACTTTATTTTTCCTATTGCACTGAGCGCGAGATGTAGTACTCAGCACTTGCGTTGTATCTGGTCCGTCGGACCAGCATACAGACGAATGGGCTTTCCGTTAGGAACTTAGTCCAGCGGAGTTACGACATCAAGATTTGAAGCAGGTTTCAAATCTAAAGTCCGTGGGATTTCCGACTGAAACGGTCCGTCGGAAGTCCGATGCAGCCCACACGCGATCGGATTGTCCGTCGGATTCGGACCGTCGGACCAGTCCAGTCAGAAAGTCCGCCCGTGTGTACACGGCATAATGCTGCATCCACTGAGGTAATTATAAATCTAAAAAAATTAAAAAAAAAACCCTTACTTCTCTTTTAATTATTAATATTGGAAGTAGAAGAGAAAACTACAGATCTTCCAAACTCCACCGTGGTAAAGGCAATAGGATTGACCCTGTCATGTGCTAAGGAGGTAGCATAAGACGACCATATTGCTGCCTTAAAAATCTCCAATGAAGTGAAATCTTCTGCATGTTGCTGTAGACAAGGAATCTCAAAACTGCAGCCCTCCAGCTTTTGCGGAACTACACATCCCATAAGGCATTGAAAAATTGACATTTACAGACATGACTAGGCATAATGGGAATTGTAGTTACTGAACAACTGAAGGTTCATAGTTGTGCAAGTAAATTAATTTACTTGCATACAAACACAATATAATACCCAACTTTTGGTAAAATATAAAAGATGATGTTACGCCGAGTAAATAGATACCTAACATGTCACACTTTAAAATTGCATACGCCCGTGGTATGATGCCTAACTACGGTACTTAAAATTCTCCATAGCCGACGCTTTAAACACTTTTACAGGTTACCCGCTTAGAGTTACACAGAGTTACTTTTTACCTGCTAACCACTTGGGCCAGGTGAAGCGTGCAGCGGCTGGACTATATTTTCCTATTTCTGCAGTATGCTTTGGGTCTGGGTGGACCTCTCCTCAGCCTGCACCCTCACTAGTCAGCAGCATCCAACTCATGGGACCTTGACAACATGAGCGGGTACCCTTAAGCATTTATCATGGGTCACAGTGGGTACGTCCGGGTTCCCTGGTCTCGGCTTTGGTCCATTGTGTACTTATTGAAGCTATGCACTTTAGAGCCTGATTTCTATACAGGATCTTGCTGCTTGGTCCGTTTATATTTATGCTTATCTTCATTGCTTATGATTTATGCCTCACCTGAAGTCACTACTCTGGTGAATGAGCTGTCAGCTGGGGCACATCCCAGCATGTACACAGGTCTAAACAATCTCAACAATGAGGCTACGTTCTTGTCTCTGACTGGATCAAATGGCCTGTTGTGAACAGTTGGACAAATTACCTTTTTTTTTGAGACTTTATGATGGTTTATCTGCAAGTATAATGCCTCCTTGGATGTCTCAATCTGACACATAGCTGAATGTGTGAGCCATGGCTGATATTATTAAGTTACACAGCTGGAGCATTTTTTCTTAACCTTTTAGATGCAATTTTCTGCACAATTGACCTTTGTTTAGGGGTCTAAACTTATCAGATTATTTTATATTTCATTTGTATATTCACTTTTTAGTGATCATGTATAAAGTGAGACCTGGAGGAGAAAATGGATGGAGAGGCTGCATGACTAAGGCAGGAACAAGGTCAATGAATGGTCAGCTAGGTCAGTGTGTTTGGTGGGGGTGTAGCCCTTACCTGATTGGAGGCAGAGGTCGAAGTGGCAGGGTTCAGATTAGAGGGTCGTTGTGTTTGTGGTGAGGTAGTTCTCTCACATTCCAAGGAGTCAGGAGAAGTGACAGCTTTGGTCGCCCCCCCCCTGCTGGAAGAGAGAGACAGAATGAGTGAAGTGGACGCCTTGTTGGGCCAGGTCAGGGCTGCAGCGGAGGATCGGGGTCTGCAGTTGCTGCAGCAGCAGCTATCAGACATGCTGGCGGGGTCAGGAGCGGCTCCCTCACCTGCTTCTTCCCCATCATCTTGGAGACAGGCTAGGAGGGTTCCCCCTCCTGAGCACCTGAGTCCTTTACCTGTCCCCCAGGTCCAGCATCCACGTAGGAGCCCCTCCAGGGCCTGCTGCTGGGCTTCCTGCTCTAAGTTCCAGTGGTGGCCCCGGGAGGAATCCACGTCACCGGTGGGAACCGAGGGGGAGAGGACATCCTGCTCTTACTCCCCCTCCTCCCCCTCTCTTCAGATGCCGGAGTTTGTGGCTGCCCCCCCTGCTGAGGTTCCAAGCGGGGGAGCGGCTCAGCACGGGAGACGATCGGGAACACGCAGTTCCCAGCTGCTCCCTGCGGCAGATCATCTGCCCTGGATGCTGGAGGAGATTGCACCGAGGGGGGTCCACTTTACTCCCCTTCCCGCCGCCACCGCGAGGATCCATAGCCATCAGCTCTCTCTGTGGCTTCAGTACAGAGAGGAGCTTGGCCAGAAATTAGATCAGCTATGGGCAGCAGGAGGGTTCGGGCGCCCTCTGCTTGCCCTCCAGCGTCGCTGCAGCCTGGTAATGCCAGTGGAAGAAGGCCGGAGACTCGAGCTGGGGCATGTCTCTTTAAAAAAAAGTATCTAATTAGAATGTTTAGAAAGAAAAATAAGTATCTATGTTGTGGAGATCGGCTGGACCGAGGATCCCTATAAAAAATTATTCTTTATGGAGATGGTTCACATCTCTACTCTAAAACGCCTGAAGTCAATATGTGTACAATAAGTTTACTGATTTGAGTTTTAGCATGCTAAACAGAGAGCATAGACACGTTAGCTTCCGCATTTATTTCAGGTCTTAAAGAGTCAATATGAAAGGGTCTGAGTATAGAGAACCCACAACCTTTGAGCTTGAGACATTGTTATTATTAGTTATTAGGTCCACAATCCTCACAGAACAGTAGAGAGTAGCTCCTCTCATGATGGCCTCTGACACACTCTGCACCCACCAGTACCAACTCCATGTGTCTGCTTGCTACAACTGCGAAAGACCCAGCCACTCCAGAAGGGGATACCAAAGCCCATGGAAATTCACCCACAGTCCCCCAAACCCCAACCACAGTCAAACTGAACAGAACCAGTCACTCGTTGCCAAGAATCTCAGGACCCAACTCACCAACCGCCACACCCCACTCCGGAACACATGGACCTTCTCCGCTAGGATTCCGGCAAGCCTGTGTCACCTGCCCCTGTCATGACACAGGTGCAGCCCGACCCGTAATCAGGGCAGAAGAATTACCCGATACCTCATTCCTATCGGACATCAACATAGCATGTGTAGGGGTTGATGGAACGCCCAGAAAGAGCCCGTTGACCCGCCCCCTGCAAGTTGGCAACTTTCCTGACTTATTAGCGAGATTTGTGGTCTCATCCACATGCCCCCTGAACCTACTAGGAACGGATGTTCTGTCCAGGCTCCAAGCCTCCATCTCTTTCCAACCTGATGGTGGTGTTCTGATCACCTCACCACTGGCCATCGATGGCGCATCGGCACTCTGCTCCATCCCACTCCTGCTATCCCTGAACCAAAAAGTCAAACCTGAAGTCCCCGAAGAAGTTTTGGATTGGGTCCCCACATGCCTATGGTCCACAGGGCCGGAAGACATAGGACATCTGAAAGTGCCGCCAGTCATGGTACAACTAAAACCTGGGGCTCCCCTACCCAGAAAACCACAATACCCCTTGAAGCCTGCACAATCGGCATCCATCTCAGGACAAGTTGAGGCTCTTCTGTCAAATGGAGCCTTGGTACCCTGTACATCTCCTTGTAACACACCACTGTTCCCAGTCAAGAAGCGAACCGCAAAAGGGGAACCAGAAAAGTACAGGATGGTACAAGACCTCAGAGCAGTGAATGAAGCTACCATCCTGGAGACCCCCACCGTCCCCAATCCCCACATGCTGCTAGCAGAGCTACACCTGGGCTGTTATACCCCAAGGGATGAGACTACACCCAGATGTTGTACTTCTCCAATATGCAGATGACTTCCTGCTGTGTAAGAGAAAGGAGGGTGGGACTTTAAATGAATAGCGTGAATGCTCAAAAACAAAAATCGATGAACAACTGGGAAAATTTTATTCAATTCATAAAAATCACATGCACAAAATAAATAAATCAATCATAAATGGAGAGAAATATTGGCAATAATAGCAACAATTGTACATGATTATATGAATACAAAAATTCTCCATGGTACACCAATTAGATATTGTTATACAACCATATATTAAAGAGTAAAACTTCCAAAGCCTTCACAGGTTCCAAATAAAAATAAACAAATACATGACGCTGGTAAAAAACGCGACAATGGTAGCTCTACGCGTTTCGTGGCTATTGTGCCACTCGTCAGGAGCAAGCGCGTATCTTATCTAGGATAGAAAATATAAAAAAAATTGGTCTGATAAGTATATACATGAAACAAAGGTGGGGTGATAAAAAGCCCCACACAAAGTACATGCTTACGCATTCTGGTTTGTAGGGTGGTGGCAAGAAGCCGTATACCGCCCGTCCATCGGAGACGCCACCCCCCGGGAGCTGAGGTGGATGGATCGACGGGGGCAGCCCACAGGGCGCCATCCAGGGCAGGCATGGTCCCCCGAGGCAAAACCTAAAGTGAAAGGTGAAGATTAGAAGAGAAACTGCAAACTGCCAAGAAATAAAGAGCGGTGGAAAAGTAGGAATACCGGGGTGATACAGCCCCAAAAGAAAAAAGTTGAGCCCGTGAGGGGGTTGAAGGAATCTAGATTGAAACACCTGGGAAGTGCTAAGGGTAGAAGAGGGAGAAAAGACCAAGTAACCAGAGGTGGAGATGTGGAGAAAAAAGATGGACAAAGCATAAGAAAACATGATAGAAATACCTGGTGTGCAGAGTGAAACAGTGTGAGGGGAAGAAGGCAGTGACCCCCAAACGAACGTGACATCCAGTGAAGTGAAAGCCTCGAGAGCCAGCACCGCCGAGGCTACGCCCATATAGGCGCTACCACGGGGACCGCCCACCAACGTCACACCGCAAAAAGATGCTTAAATAGAAAAATATGTATGTACAACATCACAAATTTGCAAAACAAATGTGATGAGGTTAATATCAGAGCATTGTTTTCACGCATATTCCAATGTTTCATTTAAAGTCCCACGGGATATATAGTCCCAACCACTTTCTAATATTAATGTATAGGGATGGAATATGCGTGAAAACAATGCTCTGATATTAACCTCATCACATTTGTTTTGCAAATTTGTGATGTTGTACATACATATTTTTCTATTTAAGCATCTTCTCAGTTAATTGCTCTACCTTATTATTTGATTAGATATCTTCATTTTGGATTTTATTTATTTGCAATTTAATCAAGACACTTGTTATGTCTATGGTTTGTTTAGTTGGTGGTGGCTCCTTTGGCCCAATGCACCGCCGGCTGTTTTGGATTTCCCCCTTCCGGGAGCTGTGACGTGCCTGTCGGCTCCTCCCCCCTCCCCCTTCTGGGGGGGTGGATCTGCCGCCACTGCACGTCAGCGTCACGCACTCCCCATCGGACGTGCGCGTCCTCGAGAACGCTCACACGTCTGATTGGATGGTGTTCATCCCGCACATCATGGAGATGTAGCGGTGACGTCGGCGGGTCGGGTGCGCAGTACCCGATCGACGTTGCCGCTCGCCTCTCCTTTGGTTTTGCGGTGTGACGTTGGTGGGCGGTCCCCGTGGTAGCGCCTATATGGGCGTAGCCTCGGCGGTGCTGGCTCTCGAGGCTTTCACTTCACTGGATGTCACGTTCGTTTGGGGGTCACTGCCTTCTTCCCCTCACACTGTTTCACTCTGCACACCAGGTATTTCTATCATGTTTTCTTATGCTTTGTCCATCTTTTTTCTCCACATCTCCACCTCTGGTTACTTGGTCTTTTCTCCCTCTTCTACCCTTAGCACTTCCCAGGTGTTTCAATCTAGATTCCTTCAACCCCCTCACGGGCTCAACTTTTTTCTTTTGGGGCTGTATCACCCCGGTATTCCTACTTTTCCACCGCTCTTTATTTCTTGGCAGTTTGCAGTTTCTCTTCTAATCTTCACCTTTCACTTTAGGTTTTGCCTCGGGGGACCATGCCTGCCCTGGATGGCGCCCTGTGGGCTGCCCCCGTCGATCCATCCACCTCAGCTCCCGGGGGGTGGCGTCTCCGATGGACGGGCGGTATACGGCTTCTTGCCACCACCCTACAAACCAGAATGCGTAAGCATGTACTTTGTGTGGGGCTTTTTATCACCCCACCTTTGTTTCATGTATATACTTATCAGACCAATTTTTTTTATATTTTCTATCCTAGATAAGATACGCGCTTGCTCCTGACGAGTGGCACAATAGCCACGAAACGCGTAGAGCTACCATTGTCGCGTTTTTTACCAGCGTCATGTATTTGTTTATTTTTATTTGGAACCTGTGAAGGCTTTGGAAGTTTTACTCTTTAATATATGGTTGTATAACAATATCTAATTGGTGTACCATGGAGAATTTTTGTATTCATATAATCATGTACAATTGTTGCTATTATTGCCAATATTTCTCTCCATTTATGATTGATTTATTTATTTTGTGCATGTGATTTTTATGAATTGAATAAAATTTTCCCAGTTGTTCATCGATTTTTGTTTTTGAGCATTCACGCTATTCATTTAAAGTCCCACCCTCCTTTCTCTTAGACTAGTACAGGGATGGAAACGCATGACCACATCAGGTCATGGTTTCATTTAAAGTCCCACGGGATATATAGTCCCAACCACTTTCTGACTTCCTGCTGTGTGCAGATTCCTTCGGTGATGCCTCCATATTCTCAGAAAGTCTCCTCCACTACCTGGTTGAGCAAGGTTGCAAGGCCTTAAAAAGCAAAACGTCCAGAAAGAAGGTGATTTTCCCAGGCCTCTGCATCTCCCAAGGCACCTGACATCTCACTGAAGAAAGAGTTGCTGCAATCAAGGCAATCCCTTTGCCTCAAGGTCAAGCAATCCCTTTATGATGCCCTGAAATCTGACCCTTTTCATGCTTCTCCAGAAGCTGTGGACAATTTTGAAACCCTGAAGGAGATCCTCTCAACAGCCTCTGCTTTTGGACTAAAAGACTTTCAAGACTTTCAAACTGTTTGTCTCAGAGAGACAATGCCACCTGAGTTTTGGGCTCAGGCCCATGATAACAGACTCAGGGTATTACTCCTGCCAACTGGACTCAGTGGCCAAGGGGGGACCCTCCTGCCTTTAAGCTGTTTTTGCAGCCCAAGTTCTCTTGGACAAGACTGCGGACCTCGTCTTGAGTTACCCCTTAATCCTTCTTGCTCCTCATGACATCACTGCCATACTGAACCAGATCCAGCCCAAACACCTGTCCTCAGCAAGACACCTCAGACTCCAGTGTGCCTTACTTCTCCCTGACAACATCACCATTCTCCGATGTGATACCCTTAACCCGTCCACTCTACTTCCCCTTCTCGAGGGGGGAACCTCTGTGGAAGATGATTACCACTATACCGCCCATGACTGTTTTGAAGTGATGAAGATGGAGACATCGCACCTGCCGACAGTCAGTGAAACTGCCCTTGAAAATCCTGACCTGACAATCTTTGTGGATAGTTCCAGATATGCAGATGATGCTGGGCGGTACCATACAGGATATGCAGTTACCACAGAAGATACGGTCCTCCAAGCCTCAGCGTTACCCCCCTCCATGTCTGCACAAGAAGCAGAGTTGCAGGCCCTAACTATGGCATGCAAGTTGGCAGAAGGAAAACGAGCTAACATCTACACAGACTCAAGATATGCTCTGGGAGTGGGCTGCGATTTTGGGACCATCTGGAAAACTAGAGGATTCCTGACAGCAGCAGGAACTCCTGTAAAACACAGCACAGCTATCAAGAACCTGATGGATGCCTTACTGCTCCCAACGCAGGTGGCCATACTTAAAGTAAAAGCACACGGCAAACTGGTTTCCCAAGAAGCACGAGGCAATTATTTGGCAGATACTGCCGCAAAGCAAGCTGCAGATGGAACGCGAGAAGTGGTCAGCAGAGTGAATGCACCTATCCTGGATGACTCAATAGATACCCCTGGAGAGACTGTACAAACCACTATGATTCTACAAAACCTTCCTGTAAACAGGACTCGCCTCAAAGAGCAACAAGAGACAGCTGACAAAGAAAGAAGAAAGAAAGAAAGAAGAAAAAGAAGTGTGGATCAAAAAAGGAGCCACAGAAGTTGAAGGAATCACTGAATTAAACAAGAGACTGTGTTTGCAACGTAGGCCGGAAGCCTACCAACATGACGGCGAAGACCACAGCTAAAAGACTTTTAACAGAAATAGTGTGCAGATATGGTGTCCCAGAGGTTATAGAGAGTGTTCAGGGGCCGGCTTTCAGGGCCTCAGTAACCAGGGAGATATGGACAGCCTTAGGGGTCACACTAGCTTTCCACACTCCATACCATCCTCAGAGTAGTGGGAAGGTGGAAAGACTAAATGGCACAATAAAGTCTAGAATGCTAAAAATGTCTCAGGAAACAGGAATGAGTTGGCCAGACAGCCTACCCATTGCCTTGTTCAGTGTCAGGTACACCCCAAGGGGAAATCATGGTTTGTCACCCTATGAGATATTATTTGGTTCAGCCCCCAGACTGCATTGTTATTTTTCACAACAGTTGCAACTGCAATCTGATGTATTAACTGATTATGTGACTGCCTTATCTCGAGAACTAACCCGTATCCATGCGCAAGTGTTTTCTGCCATTCCAGATCCTGAGTTAGACACAGGATCGCACAAGTTGGTCCCTGGTGATTGGGTCCTGATAAAGAAGTTTTTGGGGAAACACACCCTTGAACCCAGATATGATGGTCCTTTCCAAGTCCAGAAGGAACTCGTGGATACTGCAAGAAAGTCCCCGTGCCCGAAGAAGAGGCTGAGGAGACCAAGCCATGATCCTGCTTATCCTTTTTGTCATAATCTTTGCTCAGGCCCAAGAGGTGGCCATCAAACAGGAAAATGGTATAACTCAATTCTGGTACAACTCATCCAACACACATGTTGCCACGTTTATGTCCCCTTATAGTAAGATACTTCCAGGTACAGATTACAGAATCCGATCCTATGAAGGAACAGTAGGTCCCATGACTGTGTATGTATGTGTTACTGACGACTACTGGGGCGGCAACTGATTACTGGGGAGCAGTGGGTTGGAACACTGGGGACACAAACTGGGGGTATAAGCCTGAAATCGTCCAAAATAAGAGACAAGAATGGGAAATCACTCCTAGACAGAATGACAATCAACAAGCACACAGATCAATACTTCACAAAAGAGTTTAGGCTAACCATTGAAAATCCTAGCCCAGGGGACAGTGGGACCTATGTATTGGGTCTGTGGTGGGCAAATGGGTATCCCAGCTTTAGGAAACCTTTTCAACTGAAAGACATGTTCAATAACCCAGAGTGGACAGTTCCCCAATCTACATCCAATTCGAACCTCCTAAAGCCTCACATGCAAACATTAGGAGACATGGAAGCCATAGCAGACCCTACCTTTGAGGACACCATGGCATCTGAGACCGGTTTTTCAGATGTCAACTTATGGCTCGAATGGATGAGGTACAATGCAGGGAAACATAACAAGACTAATTGCTACGTGTGGGGGGGGGCTAAACCACATCTAGGAACAGTCCCCCTTAACATACCCCCAGAACATGAGACCTGTGTCCTTAGTTTGTTCACAAACACAGCTACAAACCACTTCCTATGCGAGCATTGGAAAAAGGAGTACCCCATAGTCACGAAAGCCCCTAAACCAGCAGAAGGTATTACCATATATCCTGGCAATTATACATGTTATGGGAAGTACCATGGGGTGGGGAAACCCCTTGGGAACTTCATTGAGGGTTACTGCAAGCCTTATAGTAAGGTGTCTGCAGACCTAGTGCAGAATCAAGTCCAGTCTCTGGGAGATGTGTACTAGATTTGTGGGGACATGAAAGTTAGAAGTAGAATGACAGGACAGTGGACAGGAGAATGTGCACTGGCTAAAGCCATAATGCCCCTGCATATTCTCCCACAAACCCCAGAGCCAGAAGCCAGTGATGCACACAAATCAAACAGGAAACGTAGAAGTGCCCCAGCGGGAAGCTTTGACCCCCATGTATACATAGACGCCATAGGGGTTCCAAGGGGGGTCCCAGATGAATTCAAAGCAAGAGACCAAGTAGCAGCAGGTTTCGAGTCACTGATTCCCATTATCACCGTAAAAAAGAATGTAGACTTGATAAATTACATCTACTACAACCAGCAAAGATTTGTCAATTACACCAGGGACGCACTCCAAGGTCTGGCCGAACAGTTAGAGGCAGCATCACACATGACTTTCCAAAACCGTATGGTCTTAGACATGCTCCTAGCTGAGAAGGGGGGTATGCAAGATGATCCCTGAGACAAGTACATGCTGCACTTACATCCCAGACAACACCGGCCCAAATGGTAAAGTGACTTTAGCCATCCAAAAACTAGAGAATCTGTCCAAAGAATTAAAACAGAATTCAGGGCTCACCAACCCATGGGACCAGTATTTTACCTGGATAAAGGGAGGGTGGCAGGGACTACTGACCCAGATAGGGATAGCCGTCCTGACAATAGCTGCCATAATCTGCTGTGTCTTCCCCTGTATTAAGAAGTGTGTAGAAAAAGCTGTTGACCAAAATATCCCCACGTTTGTGAACCAAGAGATCCCAGATGACGATGATGTCTATGTAGGGCTTGATGAAACCCATGATGAGAGTTACACATTACGCTCCGTTACAGTCACCCTTCCCCGAGATGCAACACCGTAGAGCTATAGGGACAGATAGCACCTGGCGGAATTTCACCAGCTGTATTGAAGGGGGTGGTGAGCTAGTCACAGCCCTTTCTCTACATACAGCTTAAAAGAGTTGCAGTCAGTGAAATGAGCCGGGTGGAAATGATAGGTTGTTCTCCAGTGTGACTCGGTTAAATTGATGATAGGCAACTCCTATCCTCATATTGATTAGTGGTTCCAAATTAATAATAACTACTGCAGTAGGGAACAGACACAAAAGATACGCTCAGCATCTTTCCAAATTACTGTTCTGCTTTATTATGACGCAATTGAAGGTTTTTATGCACATGATTACGTAGGTATCACATTAATATTACAATTGTAGGTTTATCGTAACAAGGGGTGTTACATAGGCAGGCTTATTCTAATCAGGACTCGAAAGAATGTAAACATTTCCTGAAAACATTATTAGTGCTGTTGCACAGTGAGGACAATGTGCAATACATACAAAATACAATACAATTATATACAGAACTTACAAATTTCCATTACAGTCTCCCCTCTTTTGATCAATATTTTGATCACTAACCATACCTGCTATCACCTTTAACCTGGAACCTCCACACGCTTAGGTAGAGGTAGTCCTGGCCAAAGAGGCAAAAAACTCCATTGTGGAGAAAATATTAGCTGAGCAACTTTTTCATTACAAAATGACTTTTCATTGTGAAAAACAAATGATTGATAAGACATATTTACAGAGTACTGGCTGTACACTCCTGTGGCCAGAATGGCCTTCTAGCTTAATTGTGAGCATGCTGACTTATCAGCATATGTGAACACAGACAATTCTACATAAAATGGAAGACGTACAAAAGACAAAATATGACTTCAACATGGCTAAACTACTTTTCAAATGTATATATCCCTTACAATTAAAGTAATTTAATCAAAAATTACCCTAGACTATGATCACAAGAGGGAAACAAATCAAACTCAGAGAATTCTTTAATTTAGTCATTTTTGCAGTGTCTGGTGTGGATCCAGGTGACTTTTTCTTCACGTTTTGCAAAAACTGTACATGAAATAGATGCTGTATTGAGTCTCCAAACTTTTCCTTATATATAAATGTCTCTTAACAATCCACAAGTCACCTGGCTTTAGTTTTAGATCCTTCCAAACTTTTAGGATCTGGAATTGGGGAGAAAACACATAAATGAGTTTGCCAAAAAACCTTAAAAGATCAGCAACATTCTCTGTGAGATCCGAATGAAGGACTTCAGCTGCTGAGACAAAATATAAGCAAGTGAGTAACACACTCCCAAACAAAATCCCATAGGGAGAGAGTCCAACATCCCCCTTAGGGGCTTGATAAAATATAAGAAAACATTCAGGCAAAAGTTTTCTAGTTTCTTACTCTACTTTGTCCGCTACATTGTAGAAAGTAAGGGGTGTAAAAATAAAACCTCAAAACTTCTATTAAGGACTCTCCTATAAAAAATGATTTCCTCTGTTACTCTCTGTACTTTTTGGCACTCTGTACTTACAAATTACTTCTGATAACACTTTTTACTGTGGTCTTTGCAGTAGCATTTGCCACTGGACATCCAAAAATCATGTCCATACAGACAAAATGCATACTCGTAAGATCCTAACTTGGGCATCTGGATATATCTTTTTGTAATCTCTGGAAGGGATGTTCAGCTTTTGGTAACACCTTTGGTAGCAGGTAAAACAAGAAGTGGTATGTTATAAAAACAACTGTGGGGAACCCTGGCTCTATCCCACGCTCATTTACTAAGGCAGCCATAACTTCTTGTGACTGATGACACGGTCCATGTGTCAAGCTGGAGGGAAAAGAGTGGCTGGCAGACATAAATGATCACCTTTTCCAAAGTCCTATTTCATAAGAAGTTGCCCCTGTGGACCACTTGTTCTTCTCGTTCTGGGGTCCTTAAAGTTGAATTATTAATCCCAGCTATACTGGGCCAGAACTAGGGTGGAATCTGTGAGTTGCACAGACCCATCAAGTGTCCGGGGCTGTAAATGCAGCATCCTTAGTCACCTGGTCTACTTCCATGTGTGAAAGTTAGTATGGCTACCTCAGCAAGAACCTGGAAGGCTGAAAACAGCCGATCAAATTAACTTGGCATGCTTGGTTGGTTTATTACTCTCACATCATGGACCGCACATCAAGTTATTATCAAAAACCTTAAAATTTCATTTTTGTAGAAGAACTTCTTATGTATTCCATCCATCTTGGCTTTGTTAAATAATATGGCAGCTTTATTCAAAATAACAACCTCATCTTAATCTTTTTTTTTTCTCTCAATAAGGGCTTATTGTATAAATGTAAAATTACAAAATTGTTATCTTAATCTAAACTAATCTCATTCATTACAAATTTTCCCAATAACCTGGATTTCATTTCCAACCAAAGGTTGTCTAAACCAGTTTCAATATATCTATATTATTAATAAAATTGTTAAACTCATATTAGAAATTAATACTCATTATTACTTAATTTTACTTAATTTTCCTTTTTTAAATGCAGTGTTTCCACTATCAAAGGATATTCAATTTGTGTAATACACGGTTAAATGTAACCTTCATTTTACCATGTTTGGAAAACAGATTCAAAATAATTGTGATCACATTGTTTACCATTAGATTCGTTAACCCGACACATGTTTTGTCTAAAAAACTGGAATTGGCATGGTGTCCTTCCAGCTTATCACTGACCTCTCAGGGACATTCTTTCAGGAGAGCACAAAGGAGGGGGTCACATCTGCGTACATGATACACACAAGCAATAGAACTAAAGGTCCCAGCATTCGCACACACATACACCAATATCTCTCTCACTTTCTTTTAACTCTCATTAATATTTTCCTGTCTAAATTCTACTTTCTTTATTTTGTTCAGATATCTTTTATATCTAGCTTCTATGATCAGACGGGCAGCCAGTAGGGATGAGCTTCGTGTTCGAGTCGAACCCATGTTCGACTCGAACATCGGCTGTTCGATCATTCGTCGAATTGCGAACGATATGGGCCGTTCGCGCCGAATTTGTGTAGCGCGTCACGGCCCATAATTCACTGCGGCATCGCAGTGCATTGCTTGCTGATGATTGGCCAAGCATGCACTATGACCCGCATGCTTGGCCAATCACAGTGCCGCCTTAACAGAGAGCCGTAATTGGCCAAAGCCAAGGAGGCTTTGGCCAATTGTGGCTCAGGGGATTTAGTACACGCCCCATACTATATAAGGCCGCCTGCACGGCGGCCCTGTGCAGTGTGTTCCGGTGTGCTGAGAAATAGAGAGAGAGAGAGAGACAGTGTCATTTCATTTGAGTTAGCTAGATTAGGCAGGACAGTCAGTCAGTTAGCTGCACTTAAAATGTATTGTCTATATATATGCATCCCAGGTGTTGCGCATATATATATATATATATATATATATATATATATATATATATATATACACTGTATTCAGTTTAGCTAGATCCGTTCCTGTTATCTTCTAGACTATTTACATTTAGTGCAGTGCGTCCTGCTCAGTGTTCAGCTAGATCCGTTCCTGTTATCTTCTTACTGACAGGCAGGCTTGTCTTGTTACAGTATTTTGAAGAAAATTATTGGTGTTCTTTTGATCCTATTAGTACCACAGTCAGGCAGCTAGACTATTTACATTTAGTGCAGTGCGTCCTGCTCACAGTGTTCAGCTAGATCCGTTCCTGTTATCTTCTTACTGACAGGCAGGCTTGTCTTGTTACAGTATTTTGAAGAAAATTACTGGTGTTCTTTTGATCCTATTAGTACCACAGTCAGGCAGCTAGACTATTTACATTTAGTGCAGTGCGTCCTGCTCACAGTGTTCAGCTAGATCCGTTCCTGTTCTCTTCTTACTGACAGGCAGGCTTGTCTTGTTACAGTATATAAAGCTACCTGAAGAAAATTACTGGTGTTCTTTTGATCCTATTAGTACCACAGTCAGGCAGCTAGACTATTTACATTTAGTGCAGAGCGTCCTGCTCACAGTGTTCTGCTAAACCTACAAGTTAGTGGGGTGCGTCCTGCTCACAGTGTTCAGCTAGATCCGTTTCTGTTATCTTCTTACTGACAGGCAGGCTTGTCTTGTTACAGTAAATACAGCTACCTGAAGAAAATTGCTGGTGTTCTTTTGATCCTATTAGTACCATAGTCAGGCAGCTAGACTATTTACAGTTAGTGCAGTGCGTCCTGCTCACAGTGTTCTGCTAAACCTACAAGTTAGTGGGGTGCGCCCTGCTCACAGTGTTCAGCTAAACCTACAAGTTAGTGGGGTGCGTCCACCTCACAGTGTTCAGCTAAACCTACAAGCTAGTGGGGTGCGTCCTGCTCACAGTGTTCAGCTAGATCCGTTTCTGTTATCTTCTTACTGACAGGCAGGCTTGTCTTGTTACAGTAAATACAGCTACCTGAAGAAAATTGCTGGTGTTCTTTTGATCCTATTAGTACCACAGTCAGGCAGCTAGACTATTTACAGTTAGTGCAGTGCGTCCTGCTCACAGTGTTCTGCTAAACCTACAAGTTAGTGGGGTGCGTCCTGCTCACAGTGTTCAGCTAAACCTACAAGTTAGTGGGGTGCGTCCACCTCACAGTGTTCAGCTAAACCTACAAGCTAGTGGGGTGCATCCTGCTCACAGTGTTCAGCTAGATCCGTTTCTGTTATCTTCTTACTGACAGGCAGGCTTGTCTTGTTACAGTAAATACAGCTACCTGAAGAAAATTGCTGGTGTTCTTTTGATCCTATTAGTACCACAGTCAGGCAGCTAGACTATTTACAGTTAGTGCAGTGCGTCCTGCTCACAGTGTTCTGCTAAACCTACAAGTTAGTGGGGTGCGTCCTGCTCACAGTGTTCAGCTAAACCTACAAGTTAGTGGGGTGCGTCCACCTCACAGTGTTCAGCTAAACCTACAAGCTAGTGGGGTGCGTCCTGCTCACAGTGTTCAGCTAGATCCGTTTCTGTTATCTTCTTACTGACAGGCAGGCTTGTCTTGTTACAGTAAATACAGCTACCTGAAGAAAATTGCTGGTGTTCTTTTGATCCTATTAGTACCACAGTCAGGCAGCTAGACTATTTACAGTTAGTGAAGTGCGTCCTGCTCACAGTGTTCAGCTAAACCTACAAGTTAGTGGGGTGCGTCCACCTCACAGTGTTCAGCTAAAGCTACCTGTAGAAGGTTGGTGGTGTTCTCATACTACAGGCAGGCAGTTGATTTTGCTAGCTGTAGTATCAGTATATATATATATATATATATATATATATATCCCAGCTTAGTGCAACTACAGGCCATTAGTATGTCTGGAAGGCCAAGAAGGAGAGGCAGACAGTCACAAGCCAATAAGAGAGGGCAAGCAGGCTCTGTGTCTAGTGCTGGTCGTGGAGACGGTGCATCCTCATCAGCACGTGGCCATGGGACACGCTTGGCCTTTTTTTCGGCAGCTGGCTATGTTGAGCCGCAACATGCGGAAGACTTGGTCGAGTGGATGACCAAGCCATCCTCATCCTCCTCATCCTCTCTCACCCATGCCCAGGGTACTTTGTCTGGCAAAGCAGCGGCCTCTTCCCTCGGCTCAATGTCATCAGTGACTCCTTCCCTAGCCCCACCATGTCCTCCTGAGGAGTCCCTCGAACTGTTTGACCACAGTGTTGGGTACATGCTCCAGGAGGATGCCCAGCATTTGGAAGGCTCTGATGATGATACTGAGCTCGATGAAGGCAGTAACATGAGCACGGACAGAGGGGGTGCCCAAGAAGGACAGCAATCTGGCAGTCATGCTCCCCCTGCTGCAGCATACTGCCAGGTTTGCTCCAGTGATGAGGAGGGAGGGGATGATGAGGTCACTGACTCAACGTGGGTGCCTGATAGGAGAGAGGAGGAGGGGGAGGAGGAGGAGGTGGCACATCACCAACGAGGCAGGATGCCCTCCAGGGGCCAGCCTAAGGGCAGCACATTGACTGCATCACACCCCAAAGCTCCACATGTGCAGGGCGCTGCAGTCTCTGCGCGTTATTCAAAAAGTTCTTTGGTGTGGGCCTTTTTTGAGACGAGTGCATCAGATCGCACCGCTGCTATTTGCAACATATGTCTCAAGCGTATCTCGCGTGGCCAAAACATCTCCCGCTTGGGTACCACATGCTTGACCAGACATATGTTGACCTGCCATGCAGTTCGTTGGCAAGCGTATCTAAAAGACCCACACCAAAGAACAAAGAGGACCTCTCCTTGCTCCTCATCAGCTGAGATTTCCAACCCCACTAGACCTTCAGTCCTCTCTGAGACCTGCACTGAGAGGAATGAAGGTGTAGAATTAGGTGTGTCACAGCCAAGTACTTGTGGGCAATCTGATTTTGGTACACCGACGTCAGATTGTACCAGGCAAATTTCCCTGCCCCAGCTGCTGCACCGCCGAAAGAAGTTTGCTCCCAGCCATCCACATGCCCAGCGGTTGAATGCTAGCTTGGCAAAATTGCTAGCACTTCAACTGCTGCCTTTTCAGTTGGTAGACTCTGCCCCCTTCTGTGAGTTTGTGGAATGTGCGGTTCCTCAGTGGCAGGTACCCAAACGCCACTTTTTCTCACGGAAGGCGATTCCGGCTCTCTACCAGCATGTGGAAGGCAATGTCCATGCCTCGCTGGACAGGGCGGTCAGCGGTAAGGTGCATATTACCGCTGACTCATGGTCCAGCAGGCATGGACAGGGACGTTACCTAAGTTTCACGGCGCATTGGGTGACTCTGCTGGCAACTGGGAAGGATGCAGGACAAGGTGCAGTAGTGTTGGAGGTTGTTCCGCCACCACGCCTCCAAAATGCTAATGATTGTGACACACCTCTCTCCTCCACCCCCTCCTCTTCTTCTTCCTCCATGGCCTCTTCCTCGGAACCAGCGGTGCTCCGTAGTCGTTCAAGGGGCTACGCAAGTACGCAGGCCAAAAGATGCCATGCGGTGCTTGAGCTGGTGTGCTTGGGGGACAGGAGCCACACTGGGGCAGAGGTTCTGTCAGCTCTGCAGGGGCATGTTCAGAGGTTGTTGACGCCGCGCCAACTTAAGGCAGGAATGGTGGTTTGCGACAATGGCACCAACCTCCTCTCTGCCCTCCGACAGGGACAAATGACCCATGTGACCTGTTTGGCTCACGTCCTTAACTTGGTGGTGCAGCGGTTCTTGGGCAGGTACCCGGGCTTACAGGATGTCCTGAGGCAGGCCAGGAAAGTCTGTGTGCATTTCCGCTGGTCATATAATGCCAGTGCTCGGCTGACGGACCTCCAAAAGGAGTTTAACCTGCCCAAGAACCGCCTAATCTGTGACATGCCCACCAGGTGGAACTCAACGTTGGCCATGCTGCAGCGGCTGCACACGCAGCAGAGGGCCATCAATGAGTACCTGTGCAACTATGGCACCAGGACAGGGTCAGGGGAGCTTGTTTTTTTTTCCCCACGCCAGTGGGCCATGATCAGGGATGCATGCACTGTCCTGTCACCATTTGAGGAGGCCACGAGGATAGTGAGCAGTGACAGTGCATGCATCAGTGACACTGTCCCCCTTGTCCACCTGTTGGAGCACACGCTGCGTGGAATAATGGACAGGGCACTTGAGGCAGAACAGAGGCAGGAAGAGGAGGACTTCCTTAGCTCTCAAGGCCCCCTTTATCCAGACAGTGTTCCTGCGTGCCCGCCGATCACACAGGAAGAGGACGAGGAGGAGGAGGAGGAGGAGGAGGAAGATTGTGTCAGTATGGAGGTGGAGCCTGGCACTCAGCATCAGCAGCAGTCTTTAAGGGATCAGTCCCAAGAAACACATGGACTTGTACGTGGCTGGGAGGAGGTGGCTGCGGACCATGTCGTCCTTAGTGACCCAGAGGACTCCGGACCGAATGCCTCAGCAAACCTACGCTGCATGGCCTCCCTGATCCTGCAAAGCCTGCGTAAGGATCCTCGTATTCGTGGTATCAAGGAGAAGGACCAATACTGGCTGGCAACCCTCCTTGATCCACGTTACAAGGGTAAGGTTGCGGACCTTATCTTGCCATCGCAGAGGGAGCAGAGGATGAAACATCTTCAGGAGGCCTTGCAGAAAGGTCTGTGCAACGCGTTCCCAGAGACTGGGAGGTTACAAACTCCTGTTTCTGGACAACGTGTTGCTGAGGCTTCGGTCAGTCAAAGAAGGAGCGGTGGAGAAGGTGGCCGTCTGACCGATGCGTTCAGACAATTTTTTGGTCCGCAGCCCCAAGGTATGATCGGTTCCAGCAACCATCGTCAGCGTCTGTTTTACATGGTGCAGGAATACCTAGGGCCAAGATCAGACTTGGACACCTTTCCCACCGAAAATCCTCTGGGTTACTGGGTCTTGAGGATGGATCACTGGCCAGAGCTTGCACAGTATGCAATTGAGCTACTGGCCTGTCCTGCATCCAGCGTTCTTTCGGAACGCACATTCAGTGCTGCTGGAGGCGTGGTAACCGATCACAGGGTGCGTCTGTCCACTGACTCGGTCGATCGACTGACCTTGATAAAAATGAATCAGTCTTGGATCACCACCAGCTACCAAGCACCTGATGCTGATGTAACCGAATATTTTTTTTTGAAATCTCAGATCCCTTCAAAGACTGCCTATGCTGATGCTGAGTGACTATCCCTGAGTAATTATCCTCTTCCTCCTCAATCATCACGCTGATAGCTTGTAAGAACATTTTTGGTTCTGGGCGCCACCACCAGTGACTAAGGCACAATTTTTCAGCCCCTGTTTAACAGGGGCTTGTAATTACAATTTTTGATGTAATACTTTGCAGCAGGGCTCGTTCCTGCGTTCCAACTAGAGTGTCTGTGAGGAGTTGCAGTGTTGTGGCACCAGCACCAGTGCCTAAGGCCCAATTTTTCAGCCCTTGTTTAACAGGGGTGTGTAATTACAATTTTTGATGCAATACTTTGCAGCAGGGCTCGTTCCTGCGTTCCAACTAGAGTGTCTGTGAGGGGTTGCAGTGTTGTGGCACCAGCACCAGTGCCTAAGGCCTAATTTTTCAGCTGCTGTTCAACAGGGGCATGTAATTACAATTCTTGATCTAATATTTCACAGCAGGGCCCTGTGAGGGCTTACAGTGTTGTGGCCACAGCAACACCTAAGGCCCAAATTTCTGCTGAGTATATAGGGTAGGACCCTACTTTCAAACAACTAACTTACAAACGACTCCTACTTGCAAACGGAAGGAGACAACAGGAAGTGAGATGAAATCTACCCCTTGGAAGGGAAATTCTCTCCTGTAATGCCCCGTACACACGGTCGGATTTTCCGATGGAAAATGTCCGATCCGACCGTGTGTGGGCTCCATCGGACATTTTCCATCGGATTTTCCGACACACAAAGTTGGAGAGCAGGAGATAAAATTTTCCGACAACAAAATCCGTTGTCGGAAATTCCGATCGTGTGTACACAAATCCGATGGACAAAGTGCCACGCATGCTCAGAATAAATAAAGAGATGAAAGCTATTGGCCACTGCCCCGTTTATAGTCCCGACGTACGTGTTTTACGTCACCGCGTTTAGAACGATCGGATTTTCCGACAACTTGGTGCGACCGTGTGTAGACAAAACAAGTTTGAGCCAACATCCGTCAGAAAAAAATCCTAGGATTTTGTTGTCGGAATGTCTGAACAAAGTCCGACCGTGTGTACGCCCTATAAGAGTTAATATGGGAAAAACATTTCTCCTTTCCACTGATGCTTTCCAATCCATTGGGACAAAAAGTGAGGTGAAATCTTCTGAAGAGGAGGAAAGACAGCAAAACAAATGTCACAGGGGTGATAACCCTTTCCTATGTTTTTCAAAAAGCTTAAAAAAGATTTTTTGGCTGGAGCTAAACACGTTAAAAATGTACCCGTTCAAAATTACAAAGAGATTCTACTTAACAACAAACCTACAGTCCCTGTCTTGTTTGCACCGCCTGTATACTGCTGTTCAGAGTATATAGGGCCTGGTGGCCCCACACCTTTTCTTATTTTAATTTGGGTGTGGGGTTCCCCTTAATATCCATACAAGACCCAAAGGGCCTGGTAATGGACTGGGGGGTACCCATGCCGTTTGTCTCACTGATTTTCATCCATATTGCCAGGACCCGACATTACATTAAACCCGCAAGCAGTTTTAAATGAGATTTTTTCCTTTAAAATTTGGTGCAGGGACTGTTCTAAACACGGGAAACACGCGTCACTTTACAGGCATACTATAGACACCCCTTAGGTACGATATTTAAAGGAATATTTCACTTTTTTTTTTTTTTACTTTAAGCATCATTAAAATCACTGTTCCCGAAAAAACGGCCGTTTTTAAAAGTTTTTTTTTCCATTGATACATGTCCCCTGGGGTAGGACACGGGTCCCGAAACCCTTTTTAGGACAATACCATGCAAATTAGTTTTTAAAATGAGCACTTTTGATTTCGAACGTTCGAGTCCCATAGACGTCAATGGGGTTCTAACGTTCGTGCGAACTTTCGGTCCGTTCACAGGTTCTGGTGCGAACCGAACCGGGGGGTGTTCGGCTCATCCCTAGCAGCCAGAGTGCTCATCCCATCTTCCCTCTGACAACATATAAAGTATTCTGTTTTACCTCCCATTTCTCTGTTTCTGACTCTAATAGGTACAGTGCCTGACCCCAAATTCATCCCACAACTTAACATGAAAATGTCCCTTTCTGTCTAGTGTTAATGTCACCCTTGATGCATCCTGCTCACATAGATAGCTGTTTCTGTAGCTGTTTACTCTGCATGATTCTTAGTCCCTGTGGACCTTGGTAACCCAGTTACCCATTGTGGATCCATGTCCACTCTAACCATTAATCTAGGGGCTCAGTATAGGCGAAACCGCACCTTTGGTTCATATGTAGCGCTCCTCTTGCGCTGGGCATTTTTGAGGGTCTCTTACCCTTCATTCCCTTACTTAATTCAATGCCCATAATGACTGGTCAGTCTTCTCTCTTCTCTACTTGTGCCTATTTCCTCTTGCCTCTAAACTACTTTATCTAGCAGATTTACTACATATACCTGTGAACAGCACTATTCTTCCCTTTCTTATCTATAACACTCCAATGGACAATAGACAGGGACAACATAACATATAACCACCAATCAATACAGTTCGATTAAGGGGAGTAAAATAGGTACCCTTTGTCCCGAAAATGCCTTACCGATCAAGGAAGTCTGATAACTCAAATGTAAGCAAAAGGCTTACCTCAGCCGGCTGATTATCAGAAATTCCCAGATCGTCTCAAGCTCCTCGTTTTGGATACTCAGGGTCACCTGGAATCCCCTCCTAAGGCAAAGCTCGCCATGCTGACTCGGTTAAATTGATGATAGGCAACTCCTATCCTCATATTGATTAGTGGTTCCAAATTAATAATAACTACTGCAGTAGGGAACAGACACAAAAGATACGCTCAGCATCTTTCCAAATTACTGTTCTGCTTTATTATGACGCAATTGAAGGTTTTTATGCACATGATTACGTAGGTATCACATTAATATTACAATTGTAGGTTTATCATAACAAGGGGCATTACATAGGCAGGCTTATTCTAATCAGGACTCGAAAGAATGTAAACATTTACTGAAAACATTATTAGTGCTGTTGCACAGTGAGGGCAATGTGCAATACATACAAAATACAATACAATTATATACAGAACTTACAAATTTCCATTACAAGTGTGAGGGACAGTTTTAGGAAATACGCATTTCAAGGGGGGACTGTAATGGAATGTGATTATGAGCGTTATTGTGAAATGCCTATTTCTAATATAATCGCATAGATATAAGTGCTTATTTTCTTATAACCAGCTATTAGCCTTAATCATGCTCAAATTAGATGTCTGCCAGCTTCTCCTTTCATGTGAAACAGAACTGCAAGAGTTAAAGTACAAAGAACAAAGTTAAGAAGATTGCACCTATTTTCAGGCCTATGAGGCTACACTCAAGACAAACAGGAACTGAAAATAAGACACCATAATTAGCTATGATAGTCTGCTATCTCCTTATACAGATATAACCCAGCAAAGCTTATATTTCATCACAATAATGAATATGTATAATTTGCGGTTTGTACACGCTTGTTTTATTTGATATTTGATTTGATAATGAAATATCCAGCTCTCAGTATATCATTTTGAGCCCAGGAAATAAACGACAGAAGTACCAAACTTACTTAACCTGTCCGTGTCAGTGATTTGTGGTTGAATGTGCACATTTTCACATTGAAGGTTAATTTGGCCAGGGGGACAGAAACAAGAGTACCGAGCAGTTCTGTTCGGTCCAAAACACTGCAGCTGAGGGTTCTAAGGTACCCCGCAACTCATCATCCTTGCAAGATATGGCTGGGGCAGATGATGATGCTTCCGGGAGTCCTGAGCCAGAGTCGCCAGAATGCAGGGTGCAAGGGACGCCAATGCAGTGGGAATCTTCTGCAGCATCCGGTGAGGTCACCAGCGAAGATGATGACCGATGGTCGACTGAGAGGCACCCTGCCTTGCGGAGCCAGCTGGGATCCAGACGGACGGCTGAGGCAATCACGTCCTCCGTTTCCAGTGTTATGTCTGCATCGCAGATGGCTGGGGGTTGGAACCCCTCAAGGCAAAGGAGCCATGGAGGATAGGGGCGGTTGGCAGATGCGGCAAAGCGCAAGATCTACGCGTGCTTTGAGGGCCCGCTAGGGGTCCATCTTAAGCAGGATGTCAGGGACAAATCTGAAAGAGGGAATATGTTGAACTATTCTATATCTATAGAGAAGGGTAAGGCGGATGAAAGCAAGAAAGAGGAGGAGGCGAAATGCCACTGGCGGCTTATCCCTGGCACTTTTTCTAATTGACTTCAGGCTTTTGCCATCTTGGCCCGCGTCATTGGTGAAAAAGGCACCAGAAAATTGTTCTCCACTTTTTGCTATCTTGACGCCATTGGGGAAGTGTATAAAGTTTACAGGGTGTCAGGTGAGTACTTACCGGGGCCGAGATGCCGAGAGCGGTTCGCCCTTGTCACTACGCGCACCCCGTCCCCTGGGGATGAAACAGGGAATGGGTGGCACTAAGGAGCAAGGGCCACCAGGAGGTATGAGTCCCTTGTGGGAAACTGCAGAGCCGGGTCTGAGGATGCAGGAGTCCAGGAACCGGTGGAAGTCCCGTTGCTGGGTGGAGCAGACAAACTGTAAGCAAGCAGAGGGTCAAACACAGGCAATAAGCAAGATAAGTCCGTGGAACAGGCCAGGGGGTCAAACACTGGTATCAAGCAGAGGAAGTCTGTTAAACAGGCCGGGGGTCAAACACTGGTATCAAGCAGAGGAAGTCCGTTAATCAGGCCGAGGGTCAAACACTGGTATCAAGCAGAGGAAGTCCATAAATCAGGCCGGGGGTCAATCCAGGAGAGAGGCAGCGTGGTGAGGGCAGTCCGGGTCACAACAGGAGATCAGGCGAACATAAACAGGAAACAGGAAGCAACAGGAGCTGAAGACAAACCAGCAACCAGTCTGGGTGCTGGAGCTGATTTAAATAGCCCTGCCAGAGTGTCACAATGGGCGTGCAAGAGTCACCGCGCGCACCCGTGTGCTATCGCGCACACGCATGCACCGAAGCCCCAATCCAGCGTGCACGCGCCCAGGGACAGGATGAATGTGACTGGAGAGGACCTTTCTCTGACAGTGCCCCCCCCAAGGGGCGGACTCCGGACGCCCAGACTAGACATCAATTCAGGATGTTCCCGATGAAAAGCTTGGATTAAACGTGGGGCATGGAGATTCCTAGCAGGCTCCCAGGAATTGACTTCAGGAGGGTACCCCTTCCACTGAATCAATTATTAGAGCTGTCTGCCCCTCTTCCTGCAACTCAAAACAGACTCCACTTTGAATTCTTTCTCCCCATCCACTTCAACAGGTGGAGGAGGAGGTTCCTTTCTCCCAGGGAAAGGGCTGGCTACCACAGGCTTCCATGCATCCCTGCCCTCACGGAAACTGGGGCTAAAGTTCATCGGGCCTTTTAAAATCAAGAGGATGGTCAACCCCATGGCATTTGAGCTGGCACTACCAACATCTTCTAGAATACACCCAGTTTTCCATGCATCCCTGCATGGAAAACTGGGTGTATTCTAGAAGATGTTGGTAGTGCCAGCTCAAATGCCATGGGGTTGACCATCCTCTTGATTTTAAAAGGCCCAATGAACTTTAGCCCCAGTTTCCGTGAGGGCAGAGGTAATCTGAGATTTGTGGTTGCCAACCAAACTTCCTCACCCACTTTGAAGATTGGATTTTCCTTCCTTCCTCGGTCATACTGTTTCTTAAAATTGACCTGAGCTTTCCATGGAGTGTCTTGGATCCTTTGGAAGTTAGATTGAATAGAGCCTATCCGGTCTTGTACGGCAGGTACAGACATTTCAGGGAGGATGTTAGAGAGGATGGAATCCAAAGTTTGCCCAGAAGCGTGTTTGGTTTGTTGCGGAGTGAACGGAGTTGTTATAGGCGAACTCAGCATATGGTAGAAGAGTCGCCCAATCATCCTGTGAACAGAACAAAAACATTGGAGGTACTGCTTCAAGGTTTGATTTGTCCTCTCAGTCTGGCCATTGCTCTGAGGATGGTATGCAGAGGAGAGGCACATTTCAATTTCCAGGGTCTTGCAGAGCTCCTTCCAAAACTTGGAGGTAAATTGAACACCCCTGTCAGAGTTGATGCTCTTGGGCACACCATGGAGTCTGATCATTTCCTTGAGGAAAATATTAGCCGTATCAGAAGCAGAGGGGTGCCCACCATGGGTAGGAAATGCGCCATCTTGGAGAGGCGATCAACTATGACCATGATGGTGGTAAACCCCGCCGAAGCAGGTAAGTCCACAATAAAGTCCATTGACACTTCCGTCCATGGTCATTCCGGGATGGGCAAGGGTTTGAGTAGACCCCAAGATTTGGTGTTTAGACCCTTATTGCATTGGCAAGGTAAACAAGAAGAGACATAGTCTTTACAAACCCGTCTCCACCCCGGCCACTAAAAAAAAAACGGGAGATCAGTTCAATAGTCTTCCTTGTTCCGAAGTGGCCTGCAAATCTGTGATCATGGAAGGTTTTAAGGGCTAGAGGCCTTACATCCTGTGGAACAAAAATTTTCTCTTTGGCCCAGAGCAGCTCATCATGTTATTTAAAAGCATGTGTTTCAGGAGCGGAAAGGCAGGTAGACGAGGATTTGATGGAAGTCATTCGATCAGATTGGGTGACTCCAAGGAAGTTTTGCGGAGAGAGGATGGTACTAGGCACAGTGATCTGAGGAGTCTCAGAGAACATCCGAGAGAGCGCATCTGCTTTTCCGTTCTTGGAACCCGGTCTGTAGGATATATGGAAGTTAAATCTAGAGAAGAAGAGGGCCCAGCCGGCTTGTCTGGGCCTCAGCCGTTTTGCTGTCCTGAGATACTCTAGATTCTTATGATCGGTGAAGATCATAACAGGATGAGACGCCCCTTCAACAGATACCTCCACTCTTCTAAGGCAAACTTGATGGCCAGCAGCTCCCTGTCACCTACATCATAATTGAGTTCTGGTGGACTCAGTTTCTGGGATGTGAAAGCTACAGGGTGAAGAATGGCCTTGGGCCCATGTCTCTGGGAGAGAATGGCTCCTGTAGCAGTTTTTGAAGCATCCACTTCTAACACAAATGGTAAAGCCGGATAAGGATGTTGTAGGATTGGTGCAGAAACAAACAAGGTTTTGAGCTTGGTAAAGGCTTCCTGTGACCATTGGAAATGGTTGTGTTGACAGGTAAGTTGAGTGATAGGTGCCACAATGGATGAAAAGCCACTAATAAACCTTATATAGAAGTTAGCAAACCCGATAAACCGCTGTACCCCTTTTTTGTCCGATGGAGCCGGCCATTCTTGAATTGCCTTGACCTTTTGTGGGTCCATTGCGACCCCATTGGTGGAGATGATGAATCCCAGAAACTGCACCACAGTCTTCTCGAATTCGCATTTCTCAGCCTTGAGGTATAATTTATGATTCCTGAGTATGGTAAGGACTTTTTTAACGTGGACTCAGTGAAGCTCAATGGTGGCAGAGAAGATGAGGATATCATCTAGGTAAACGACTAAGAAATCGTCAAGGTATTCTCGGAAGATGTCATTAACTAGATGTTGGAAAGTGGCCGGGGCTTGCATAACACAAAAGGCATCACCAGGTACTCATAATGGCCAAACCTGGACCTAAAGGCGGTCTTCCACTCATCCCCGGGCTGAATCCTTAAGAGATTGTAAGCACCCCGAAGATCCAGTTTAGAGAAGATCTGGGCCGACCAAAATCGTTGGAACAATTCGGGAATGAGTGGTAGTGGGTAACAGTTCTTTACCGTTATGTTATTTAGTTGTCTGTAATCCACACACGGCCTTAAGGACCCATCTTTTTCCTCTACGAAAAAGATACCAGCTCCGGCTGGCGAAGAGGAAGGATGGATGAAGCGTTTTTCTAAGTTTTCATCAATATAATCCTTCAGGACCTTCAGCTCGGTTTCTGACAGTGGAAAAATGCGGCCAAACGGGATTTCTGAACCAGGAAAGAGGTCAATGGGGCAATCGTAGGGGCGGTGAGGCAGTAGGCAGCCGCCTTCTGTTTGTCAAATACATCCTGGAACTCAAGATATTCTGAAGAGACGTGTTGGAGATTGTCAGGCACGGGGGAAATGGCTGAGCAGATACCAGGAGCTGGGGTGAAGCAGTGCTGGGAGCAGTCTTGAGAGGGGAAGGATACTTCCTTGGTCTTCCAGTTAATTTGAGGTTCATGCGCCTGGAGCCAGGGCAGGCCTAAGATTGCAGGAAAGATAGGTGAATGGATAAGGTCAAATCGTAGAAACTCTTGAAGGCCTGAGTCGGTGGAGGTAAGGATGGGCTTGTTTTCTCGGGTGATGGGTCCAGAACAGGGAAGAGACCCATCAGCCAAATGTACCTGGAGAGTTTGAGCCTTAGCCTGAAAAGGGACATGTAGATTTTGGGCCAGTGAAATGTCTAGGAAGCAGCTACAAGCTCCAGAATCAATTATTGCTGGCAGACGGGTTTCCTCTTCCGGTAGCTGTAGAGAAATAAGGAGAGAAACATAAGTCTTGGGTATACCCATGGATTGGTAATTCACAGTGTCTTGCAGGTATGACTTACTAGGCCTCACTGGACAGCTGCGGAGGAAATGACCGGAACCTCCACAGTACAGGCACAGATTGGATTGGTGTCTGCGTTGCCTTTCTTCAGGAGTCAGGGGGGCACGGACCAGTCCGAGTTGCATGGGCTCGGCTTCAGGAGTCGAGGAAGTAGCAGCAGTAGGAGGTGGAGTATGGATAGGCATTGGCCTGAAGGGGGTCCAACTGGGTCGTGGCCCTTGAAAACGTTCTGCGCGTCGCTCAGGTAAACGCCTATCCAGTTTGGTGGCTGATTGAATTAGTTCCTCTAGAGAGGCTGGGGTTTCTATCCTAGCCAGTTCATCCTTAAGGACCTCAGACAGACCTTGACGGTATTGGCACCTCAAAGCAGGCTCATTCCAACCCGTATCGGCTGCCCACTTGCGGAATTCCACTGTCTAATCCTCTATGGGCCTCTTTCCTTGGGAAAGGTTATGCAGGGTTGCTTCAGCTGTAGCAGTGCATTGTGGATCGTCATAAAGTTGAGCCATGGTGCGGGTGCTGCAGCTGCTTGTAGAGGCGGACTGGATAGTTGCTGAAGGCGGCTTTCAATGTGGGTATAGCCCTCTTGTAGTTTCTGCACTGCATCAGTGAGGGCTGACACCTGCTGGCACAGGATCTCTAAAGGGGAACGCGCTCTGTCGGCCTCAGACATCTGGCTGGTTTGTATTGTCAGGTGAGTACTTACCGAGGCCGAGAGGCCAGATCGGTTCGCCCTTGCCACTACATGCACCCCGTCCCCTGGAGATGAAACAGGGAATGGGTGGCACTAAGGAGTACGGGCCCCCAGCAAGTATGGGTCCCTTGTGGGAAACTGCAGAGCCCGGTCTGGGGATGAAGGAGTCCAGGAACCGGTGTAAGTCCCGTTGCTGGGTGGAGCAGACAAACCGTAAGCAAGCAGAGGGTCAAACTCAGGCAATAAGCAAGACAAGTCCGTGGAACAGGCCGGGGGTCAAACACTGGTATAAAGCAGAGGAAGTCCGTTAATCAGGCCGGGGGTCAAACACTGGTATCAAGCAGAGGAAGTCCGTTAATCAGGCCGGGGGTCAAACACTGGTATCAAGCAGAGGAAGTCCGTTAATCAGGCTGGGGGTCAAACACTGGTATCAAGCAGAGGAAGTCCATTAATCAGGCCAAAGGTCAAACACTGGTATCAAGCAGAGCAAGTCCGTAAATCAGGCCGGGGGTCAATCCAGGAGAGAGGCAGCGTGGTGAGAGCAGTCCGGGTCACAAAAGGAGATCAGGTGAGCATAAACAGGAAACAGGAAACAGGAAGCAACAGGAGCTGAAGACAAACCAGCAACCAGTCTGGGTGCTGGAGCTGATTTAAATAGCCCCGCCAGAGTGTCACGGTGGGTGTGCATGAGTCACCACACGCACCCGTGTGCTATCACGCACACGCATGTGCCGCTCCATCAGGCCACGCGCATGCATGCGCCGAAGCCCCAATCCAGCGCGCACGCGCCCAGGGACAGGATGAATGTGACTGGAGAGGACCCTTCTCTGACACAGGGGTACAGCTTGGCTGCGTTATGATGAGCAGTTCTGCCAGCAGAACGCCCTGCGGCCTGCTTGTGCTGGGACAAGGACATTGGACTTTGGATGAAGCTCATGGCTCAGGCGAGGGCTCCAGTGTGGCCCTTTCTCAGGGGTACTGGCGGCGCAGGTGCTGCTGGACAGTTGGCCAACCTTAAAAAGAAGTTCGGCAGTTCAACGAGGGGTCATGCCGTCTTGGAGTGGGTTGTTGTGTACGCCATGAGTGCTCAGGTTGTGGGGGTCACACAGTAATGCCAAATGTTTTAAGAGAGGGAAGTCCCAACCCGGGGATCCTGCTTCAAAAGGGCGGGCACCGGTAAGCCTTCCCGCGATGGTGCCATATCTAGGTAGATATTCAAAAAGGGAGGTGGCAAATTTCCTGGCTGATGGTTTTGCTCATGGTTTTCGCGTTCCGTGTTCTGTGCTGGTGGATCCATCTTCATTGCCTCGGTATTTGAAATCCACACAGCATTTTCCTCAGGTTGTTTCTGACAAATTGGCAAAAGAGGCGGAACTTGGGAGAATGGCTGGAGCATTCGACCTTCCGCCCAGTCCGTCTTTGCAGGTGTCTCCGTTGGGGGTGGTCCCCAAAAGGGAACCCAACAAAAAATTTGGTTAATACACCATTTGTAGTATCCGAAGGGAGCTTCGGTGAACTATGCCATTTCTCTGGATTTGGCTTCGGTGACGTAAACATCAATCAATTCCGCAGTCTGTTGGGTGCAACGTTATGGCCTGGGATCGTTATTGGCGAAGACAGATATCGAATCTGCTTTTCACCTGCTGCCGGTTCACCCTGGGAGCCGACATTTGCTGGGTTGTTTTGGGATGGGCAGTTCTTTCTGCTGTCTCCTGATGGGCTGTTCCATTTATTGTGCTTCTTTTGAGGTTTTTAGCACCTTCGTTAAATGGGTGGTACGGGAGGAGACACAGGTAAGATTGGTGATACACTATCTTGACGATTTCCTTTGCGTTGGCCCCCCCAGACTCCTCGGTTTGTTCTGTTTTGTTACACACTTTGGAATCTATTGCAACACGGTTTGGGATGGTTTTCCTCTGGCGCCTGAAATCACGGAGGGTTCTTCCATGGCCATGCAATTCTGGGATATTGTCATTGACACGCAAATGATGGAATGTCGCCTGCCGATTGACAAATTGGAAGATCTGCATCGGATGAGTGACGAGGTCTAGACAGCGAAGAGAGTTAGGTTTGAACGATTGCAGTCCTTATTGGTTATGCTTAATTTTGCCTGCCGCATTATGCCTATGGCTCTAAGTTTTGGGATTGTCAAAGTTGTTGTCATTGCGAAAACATGGGTGTGGTGGAAGTTGTGTCCAGCCTGTCTGCCTCGCCACTGCCGGTGGTGCGCTTACTGCGTCACCTTGTCTTGAGGTGTTTAAGTTTGAATTGTTTTGTGCAAGCTGTTCATGTCCCAGGTGTTCTAAATTCCATTGCCGATTCATTGTCTTGTTTCCTGAGCAGCTGTGGAGACTGGCATTGGAGTAGCAGGGGAGCTGTTACGTCGATTTGTGAGGGACTGTACGTGGGCTGGATAATCGTCGGTTTGAGGGGAGTGGTCTGCTTTTGTAAGTTCGGTCAGTGGTTGTTTTTTCCACTCCGGATCAATTGTCTTTGCTTTTGGATTTTTTCATTGGGATGGAGTTTGCCAGGGGCACATCAGTTTTGCAACTAAACAGGGGCTTGGCTGCTTTAGCTTTCCTCTTCTGGATGCATGGCTTGAGTGATGTTGCCAAAGACTTTATGGAAGACAGGCCATGAAGGGTTTTCAGCACGGGAGGGTGAAGTTAGATACCAGGCGCCCAGTCTCATTTGATTTGCATCAGGAATTAGTGGAGGCAGGGCCGTCTTTAATATTGATTGGACCCTGTGCAAAAATTTTCTTGGGCCCCCCCTATGCAATTTCGCTCTCCACCTGCTCTGAGACATACAATAAATAGCAGCTAGACTCAAAATCAGTTTACTGAATCAGATCAGGCAGCGATTGCGATTGGTTGCTAGAGGTTATAGTACATCATTAAAACTTACTGACTGGTTGCTAGAGGTTACTGCACACATTACAGCTCACTGAGTAGTTGCTAGGGGTTACAGCACATGATTTTTGCTTGTTGATTGGTTGCTAGAGATTACTGTACAGTAATACTGCTCACTAATTGGTGGCTAGAGGTTACAGCACATCATCTCCTCTTTGCCTGCACACCATGGACTGGGGAGGTGAGCGGACCCATCAATAGACAGAAAACTCCTCGGGATCCTAGAACTCCTGGTATCAGTGGCAGTGCTGGGGGGAGGGTGAGATAAATGGCAATGCTGATTTTTTTACCGACTACCAATTTAAAGAGGAGTTTCAACACTGGCCACCAATGTAATAGGGGTTTACACTGACCACTAATGTAATAGAAGCATTCACAGTAACCACCAATGTAAGGAGGGATTTACACTGACCACTAATGTAAGGGGAACATTCACACTGGCCACTAGTGTGAATGAAAATATTCTACACCAAGCACCAATGTAATGAGAAGATTTACATTGACCACCAATATAACTGAGAAATTTAGCCAGCATTCACATTTGTGTATCGGGAACGCATGCAGAATCGCTTTTTCTGACACCACAGAAATGTGCTGCCCTTTAGCAGATACACAGCAGTGCCATTAATTGTTAATGACACCCTTACGTATCTGATGCCATGTGCCTTGGCACTGTGTGATTTTGAAAAAGGGTTAGGGACCTTCTTCGGCATTTCTTGCGCATAGAGCAGCTCATTGAAATGAATGGGCTGCCCTACAGACCAACTACATCTTTATCCACCCTGTCAGTACACCTTTGCATCCTAAAACTCCTGCTAACCTCCACACCCCAAACCTCCCCCATCCCCTCCACTCCAACCCCCCCTTAACTCTACCTGCCTCCTCTGCTCATCTTTGCACCCACCTTCCTTACCTCTATATATCCTGTCCTTGCTCCCTATGAGCCCCAAACTGTAATTCCTTCTCTGCCTACCTCTGCTCACCCCACACTACTCTCTTCCCCCCCACCAATTTTCTTACCTTTGCACAACAGGTGGATGTTAGGCTTAATGACCACAATTGCAGGTAGACATGTGCATTTTGTTTTGTTCCGAATCGAAATTCAGACAAATTTTTCATTATTCGGAAATTCGGACGCATCCGAATTTCCAAATTACAAAAGTGATGAATTTAAACGAATCCGAAAAAAAGCGAACAAATTCAAATCGAATTCCAAAACATATTCAAATTCGAAAACATATTCGAATTGAAGTCGAAAACATATTCGAATTGAATTCGAAAACATAATCGAATTCGAAAACAAATTTGAATCGAATTTGAAAACAATAGAAATCGATTTTCTAAAAAAATGCAATAAAATAGAATATAAAATCATAAAGCAATAGAATACATATATATAATATTTTTTTATTCTGTTTTATTGTTTTTCTATGCTTTTCTTTTCTTTTCTATTATTTTATATTCTTTAACAGTCTTTTCTATTCAAACTCAAATTCATTCTATACGAAATTCGAATTTTGGAACATGGCTTCTGAAAATCGAATTTCGTATAGAATGAATTTGAATAGAAAAGATTAGAATAGAAAAGAAAATAATAGAAAAGAATAAACTAGAAAAACATATATTGTATTGTATTCTATTCTGTTCTATTGTTCTTCTATTCTATTCTTTTTTATTATTTTCTATTCTATTCTTGAAATTAGAATTTCGGAAAATGGTTTTATATATATATATATATATATATATATATATATATATATAAAACCATTTTCCGAAATTCTAATATTCTAATATATATAATCTAAAACCATTTTCAGAAATTCTAATTTCGAAAATCGAATTAGAATAGAAGTAAGGAATAGAAAAGAATAGACTAGAAAAACAATAGAATAATATATATATATATAAAGTTCCAAAGGTTGCTGCACTTAAAAATGTGTTGCTTTATTCCATCAAATCTTTAGAAAAAGATTACAAAGCAAGTAGAGTCATTCCAAACAGAATCATTACAATCATTTGTTCAGACAAAGATTACGTTTCAGGCTGATTTGTTCGCACCCTTCCTTAGATCAGTCAGAACACTGTGTGTGGTTCTCCTCTACACTTCAATCATATATATATATATATATATATATATATATATATATATATATATATATGGCCTGCTGTATGGTAAACTCAGATCTGCTGGGTGGTATGCCAGAGAAGGGCGCAAAAGACTTGGTTAGGGAGGTAATGATTTATTTAAGTTTACTGACATACTACAGGGCAATCCTGCCAAAGGCTCATGACATTTCTGCTTGTGGATTGGGAATGTATCAAGCGAAGCAAGTGAATTTCCACCTGCCCATCTTCTTGAGGACGTGGTCTGGTACCCCGTTTCGTGAGGCTGCTGATGCTACTCCAATGCAAAAGAATTTCCAGAAAATTGGCCTGGGTCAAGGCCTAAGTTAGGCAAAAGATTTCTAATGTGTCTAGTGAACTGGTTGCTACTTAGAGGGCTAGTAGGTAACGGTAGTAATGGCTGCCCTCCGAGAGGTTGGGCAGATGAGCTAATCACTGGTCTAGAATGGCCATGGGGCACCAGGTGTTGTGAGTCTGGGAAGTATGATATCTACACCGGGACCAGACTGTTGTGTTTCGGACACCTTGAGGTGCCAGATGAAGTAACTTTGGTGGCGTGTCAGGTGGCGTCTACGTAACATCTTACTGGGGCCGGTGACTTAATTCACTGGGGCATAAGAAACCGCAGAAAGCCAGGTAGATGGCTGCGTGAACGACCGGGCTGAAATTAACCCAAAGGGGAATGTGACAGGATGGTAGACATGTCTCGGAATACGGCGCTGGTCGCAGGTAGGAGTTTACTGTTGATTTGGAGTTGTCTGTGACTACCACGCAGGATAGTCTTGACCGCATGGGCAGCAACCAAAGATGGTTTGGTAGGATTTTCTAAGGAGATGAAATGCTGGATGCCAGCTAAGTAGAGTCTAATGGTATAGTGTGAAAATGCCAACTGTGTGTGGCAAGATGATATGAAGGCCAGGATGTGATGGAAATCTCCTGATACTGCCCCAGAGTTTGAGGCTAGGAACCTGTCATAGATTTTCCAGGCAGTACGGTAGGCCTTCAGGGCGTTGTGAGAAAATGATAGATTAATAAGGCAGGTAGTAGGGATAAGCCGAACACCCCCCTGTTCGGTTCGCACCAGAACATGCGAACAGGAAAAAAGTTTGTTCGAACACGCGAACACCGTTAAAGTCTATGGGACACGAACATGAATAGTCAAAAGTGCTAATTTTAAAGGCTAATATGCAAGTTATTGTCATAAAAAGTGTTTGGGGACCTGGGTCCTGCCCCAGGGGACATGGATCAATGCAAAAAAAAGTTTTAAAAACGGCCGTTTTTTTCAGGAGCAGTGATTTTAATAATGCTTAAAGTCAAACAATAAAAGTGTAATATCCCTTTAAATTTCGTACCTGGGGGGTGTCTATAGTATGCCTGTAAAGTGGCGCATGTTTCCTGCGTTTAGAACAGTCTGACAGCAAAATGACATTTTGAAGGAAAAAACTCATTTAAAACTACCCGCGGCTATTGCATTGCCGACAATACACATATTAGTTCATTGATAAAAACGGCATGGGAATTCCCCAAAGGGGAACCCCGAACCAAAATAAAAAAAAAAAAAAAAAGATGTGGGAGTCCCCCTAAATTCCATAACAGGCCCTTCAGGTCTGGTATGGATATTAAGGGGAACCCCGCGCCAAAAAAAAAAAAAAACGGCGTGGGGTCCCCCCAAAAATCCATACCAGACCCTTATCCGAGCACGCAACCTGGCAGGCCGCAGGAAAAGAGGGGGGGACGAGAGTGCGGCCCCCCCTCCTGAACCGTACCAGGCCACATGCCCTCAACATTGGGAGGGTGCTTTGGGGTAGCCCCCCAAAACACCTTGTCCCCATGTTGATGAGGACAAGGGCCTCATCCCCACAACCCTGGCCGGTGGTTGTGGGGGTCTGCGGGCGGGGGGCTTATCGGAATCTGGAAGCCCCCTTTAACAAGGGGACCCCAGATCCCAGCCCCCCCTGTGTGAAATGGTAAGGGGGTACTTACCCCTACCATTTCACTAAAAAACTGTCAAAAATGTTAAAAATGACAAGAGACAGTTTTTGACAATTCCTTTATTTAAATACTTCTTCTTTCTTCTATCTTCCTTCATCTTCTGGTTCTTCTGGTTCTTCTGGCTCTTCTGGTTCTTCCTCCGGCGTTCTCGTCCAGCATCTCCTCCGCGGCGTCTTCTATCTTCTTCTCCTCGGGCCGCTCCGCACCCATGGCATGGGGGGAGGCTCCCGCTCTTCTCTTCATCTTCTTCATCTTCTTCTCTTCTTCTTTTCTTCATTTTCTTCTCCGGGCCGCTCTGCACCCATGCTGGCATGGAGGGAGGCTCCCGCTGTGTGATGGCGCTCCTCGTCTGACAGTTCTTAAATAACGGGGGGCGGGGCCACCCGGTGACCCCGCCCCCTCTGACGCACGGGATATGACAGGACTTCCCTGTGGCATTCCCTGTGACGTCACAGGGAAGTCCCGTCAAGTCACCGTGCGTCAGAGGGGGCGGGGTCACCGGGTGGCCCCGCCCCCCGTTATTTAAGAACTGTCAGATGAGGAGCGCCGTCACACAGCGGGAGCCTCCCTCCATGCCAGCATGGGTGCGGAGCGGCCCGGAGAAGAAAATGAAGAAGAGAAGAAGAGAAGAAGAGAAGAGCGGCAGCCTCCCCCCCATGCCATGGGTGCGGAGTGGCCCGAGGAGAAGAAGATAGAAGACGCCGTGGAGGAGATGCTGGACGAGAACGCCGGAGGAAGAACCAGAAGAACCAGAAGATGAAGGAAGATAGAAGAAAGAAGAAGTATTTAAATAAAGGAATTGTCAAAAACTGTCTCTTGTCATTTTTAACATTTTTGACAGTTTTTTAGTGAAATGGTAGGGGTAAGTACCCCCTTACCATTTCACACAGGGGGGGCCCGGATCTGGGGGTCCCCTTGTTAAAGGGGGCTTCCAGATTCCGATAAGCCCCCTGCCCGCAGACCCCCACAACATGGGGACAAGGTGTTTTGGGGGGGCTACCCCAAAGCATCCTCCCAATGTTGAGGGCATGTGGCCTGGTACGGTTCAGGAGGGGGGGGCGCACTCTCATCCCCCCCTCTTTTCCTGCGTCCTGCCAGGTTGCGTGCTCGGATAAGGGTCTGGTATGGATTTTTGGGGGGACCCCACGCCATTTTTTTTTTTTTTTTTGACGCGGGGTTCCCCTTAAAATCCATACCAGACCTGAAGGGCCATGGCCCTGCAGACCAAAGATAGCCAAAAATTGATGCGAGGACCTGTGGAGGCTGCGGCGTCCATGACTACCTGAGATGAAGAGGGAGATGCTAACGGAATGAACATTGACATACCATTCCAGTTGATGAGAAATTCATTCCATCTGGGCAGATCCGCTATTGCTGGCACATCTAATTTAAGGATTTAGTCAGGGTCTTGTACCTGGGAGAGAAACACTAGGAGGCGTGAGATAAGGGTCGTTTTTTTTTTTTTTTTTCGGCTGTTGGTATGTGCTTGGTATCCAATAAGAGGTGTAGGGGGTCAGTTAGGTGAAGTGTGTGTTTTCCGTAGGCGGTATAGGGGGTTTGGTAGGGATGTGATGTGTGGGACACAGGTTCGAGACCCTGCGCTGTAAGTGACTTGTTCCCGAAGGTGGCTTGTGCTTATTCGTACAGTTCTTACCACCTAGTCGGTAAGATACCAGTGGTGCCGAGTGAAGGCTGTCATGAGTCGTAACATCGCGGATGCGACTGGGCTCGAATGAGGAACGGAGAAAGGCAGTAAGTACAGATGTGTGCGAATAACCGAGTAAGACCTACGAAGTAGTAGGTGGTTTACGAAGGGGAACATAAAGTAATGGTTTGGTAGCAGGTAACCACAAGTCCTACCTACGACAATGAGTGTGGGAAAATCGATGAAAACCTACGACCAATCTCGAAGGACACGAAGTGAGTTGGTAGAGTCGGCCTCTGCAATGCATCTGATACGAATCAGTTTGTAAAACGTATGAAATTAATCCAATATAAATCGGTAGTAAGGAGTATCTGATACAAATTGGTTGTAGAGTGTATGCCATCCCTTACTGTGAAACTGAACACCTATCAACCACCCATCCCCCCAGGCTAATCAAGTGCAGAGAAGGCACCAGGTGGGCTCAACCACACCTCAATCAGCCACAGAAACCCATACAAACAATACATGCTCATCTCCTAATGAATGAGATGGCAACCCCATGGACAATGAATTTTATAACCAGTGAAGCCTATTGCGAGTGATATTGAGAACGACCAATAGTGACTGGAGGCTTGGGTCTACGAATGAATCGTATATTTGTCAGAAGGAACTTTACGAATGTACTACGCCTGTGCCGAATGATGTCGGGACATGAGCGACAACAACTCTGGGGCAGGTTTTTTCACGAAAGGGGTGCAGGATAGGAAGCATAATAAACCACAAGATTTTTCACATGACACGAAAAGTTTGGATACTACCTGTGACCGTGAGTGGGAACTGCCGACGAAGACCACGAATGAAAAGCCGGAGTGCACCTGCGATTGAATGCACCGACTGCCGAGCATGAGGTGAGCTGGGAAGAGTCAGCCCTGTGATGTACACTACTGCACACTGGAACCGACATAGACCATCGTGGGTGGTCTGGTTAAATACCCTCCGGGCTCCTCCCATAACTTCAGGCCAGTAAACAGGCCTTCCTATATATCTATATATATATATAATTTTTTTTCTATTCTGTTCCATTGTTTTTCTATGCTATTCTTTTCTATTCTAAACTTTTCTATTCGAATTTGAATTCATTCTAGACGAAATTCGAGAATGAGTTTGAATTTGAATAGAAAAGATTAGAATAGAAAATAATAGAAAATAGACTAGAAAAACAATAGAACAGAATAGAATAAAATATAATATATATATATATATATATATATATATATATATATATATATATATATATTATGTTTTATTCTATTCTGTTCTATTGTTTTTCTATTGTTTTTCTAGTCTATTCTAACAGAATAGAATAAAATATAATATATATATATATATATATATATATATATATATATTATGTTTTATTCTATTCTGTTCTATTGTTTTTCTAGTCTATTCTTTTCTACTCTATTCTAATCTTTTCTATTCAAATTTGAATTCATTTTATACGAAATTCGAATTTCGGAAGATAGTTTTATATATATATATATATATATATATATATATATATATAACGTGAGTCTCTCGACACAAACAAATGGAGTCCAAATAAGTGAACAAAATGTGATTATAAAGTGTCCCACTGATAAAGGTGAGTGAATATATCGAACGACAGATGTTCAAACATAGGCAACTCTTTAAATCTCCCGGCAAAGACACATCCGTCAGCTGTATGAATCCTGATAGAAATAGTGTGTAGAAAACTCTTACCGGATGGATTGGATTCCCTAGTCAGCGACAGGAAATCACTAAAGCGGGGTGCCCCTTGGGGCTGTGGAACGGATATCCCGACTCTGGAACCCTCTGGGTCCAACTCTGCATGGATGTCCTGGGTTCACCAGGGGGATTCTCAAAGAAGATAGCCAAGGAGCAGGATCGGAAGAAGCGAGGCCTCTCACATGAACTTGAAGTGGGTTTTCTCTCAGATGGTATGTGGAGAAAAAATGAGAAGCCTCCACATAGTGTAGATGAAAACGGTGGGTTTTTTATTGCTAAAAAGCCTGATTACAATAAAACTGTGATCACAAAAATTTTATAAAAACAAGTGGGCAACAAGGAGGATGCTGAAAGCGCCCGACGCGTTTCGACCAATAGGCCTTCCACTGGGGCATACAGCATCCCCTCCATGCTACCTGATATTTATAAATAAGAACATGAATATGAACCAATTGTATCCAATAACAGTCTGACATTCCCATTGGTTGAATAAAAACACCTGATCATCCCAGGCTGGATCGGGTGGAAATAATCCGCCCATTTCAATTGGCAGTGTGTCATTAACCTGTTAGTATATACACTCATTGCTGACACCGTTCGTTCTGCCCGCCCATCAACATGGCACATTTGATTGGCTTGAGCCTGTTCATGGCTTCAAGCCCTTTTAGAAGTGTCAGCAATGAGTGTATTGAGGGTGATCTTTCCGACCCTCACCCAATCTTTATGTATGGCGGTTCCTTGTCAGTGTGATACTCCGCTGGCAAGGAACTGTTCAGGGGGAAGTTTGTCAAATAATACTAACAGGTTAATGACACACTGCCATTTGAAATGGGCGGATTATTGAGAGAGACTCACGTTTTATTTATTGCATTGATGTTGTCATCATTTATTAATACACCCCCCTTCATTTGTGTTTTTTTCACAGTTTATGTGCTACATTTCTTTTTACAGTATTCTATGGTTTTTGTCATTCTGTATGTAGCTGGTCTATTTCCTTTTAGTATTTACTGTCCAGCGCAGTGTATACCCACTCTAACTTATATATATATATATATATATATATATATATATATATATATATATATATATATATATTATTTTTTTCTATGCTGGTCTATGGTTTTTCTATGCTATTCTTTTCTATTACTTTGAATTTTTTTCTAATCTTTTCTATTTGAATGCAAATTCATTCTATCCGAAATTCGAATTTCAGAAAATGGTTATATAGAAATAGAATGAAATCGAATTCTAATAGAAAAGACTAGAATAGAAAAAACAATAGAACAATATATATAAAACATCTTCCGGAATTGGAATTTGGTACAGAATTAATTCAAATTTGAATAGAAAAGATTAGAATAGAATATACTATATTTTTTTTCTATTCTGTTCTATTGTTTTTGCATGCTTTTCTTATTTTCTATTCTATTTGAATCTTTTCTATTGGAATTTGATTTTCATTCTTTTTTTTTTTTTCAACTTTTTTTATTAAAATTTTAACAGAGTACAAATTATAGACATATGTATACTCTTATCAGGTTCATTATACAGATAAGTATGACAGACTAAAACTTAGATATTTGAGATGAGATTCAACAGTGAGATACCCATGTGGGTTTAATGGAAAAAAGCTCTGAGTGCCTTCTGTCGGCTCCGAACACCCCAGATGGGTTCAAACTGTGTCCGGAGAAGAGAGATGGCACCCTCCATTTTTGCCTATTATCCGGCCTCGTCCTTCTGTGATATATAAGGGTAATGATTACAGAAATCACAGCTGGTCTAGGCTAATTAGAATGTTGCATAGTGAAAGAAGGGGCCGAATATTTACTTATGAAAAAAGAGTGTTTATTTGAGTTAGATATCTCTAGAGTGATGTAGTCTGAGGTAAGTGATAAGAGAGGGGGGATAAAATAAAAAAGGGGGAAAGGGGAAGATTGGAAGGGCCTGGATAGGTTATGGGGGGGGGGAGGAGGAGGGGAGGGCGTTGTGTTCAAGGTCCTCTCCGGCTTCCATCTTCATTTTTGTTAGGGTATTTTGAGGACCTGTTTGGGCGATGTAGATTTCGATAGAGATAATATGATGGATAATAAAAAAATATTTTGGAAAGGGGCTTAGAAAATTAAGGCTAATGTACAATGTTTTAGGTGTGTAAGCAGTATTTATTATTTCGATGGGTTATTGAGTTTACTATATTCAGATGACGATTGAAAGTGGAGCCAACAACTCCATTTTTGGGTGAATTTAGAAGGGTTTTCTTGAGCAATATGAATTAGTTCTTCCATTTCTGATATTTTCCGGATTTTAGCAAACCATTCTCTTAATGTGGGTGTATGTGGAGAGTTCCAGTGTAGGGGGATGCATTGTTTCGCTGCGTTTATCAAATGCATTGCAAGTGATTTGTAGTATGTTTTATGTGGTAGGGGGGAGAGATGAAGCAAGAATTGGGCTGGGGAAAATTCCAGATCATAAGATGTGACTTGTGAAGTGATTCTATGTATCTCCTTCCAGAACGTTTGTATAAAGGGGCAAGACCACCAAATGTGTAGTAGAGTTCTCTCGTCTGCCTGACATCTCCAGCAGTTCGCCGATGTCTCAGGGTAGATTTTATGTAGTAGGGAGGGAGTATGGTACCACCGTGAGAAAATTTTGAAGCCATTTTCTTGTGTAATAACATTTCTTGATCCTTTATGTATGTTGAGGAATGATTGTTCCCATTGAATTGCTGAAGGTGAGATAGAGAGGTCTTTTTCCCATTTTTGACAAGCTATGTTCTGGTTAGTCTGCATGTTTGTGAAAAGGAGATTGTGAGTTATAGAGATTAGGTGGGATTGGGCGCTTGTTTGGTTACATAATGTTTCAAAAGGGGTAAATGGTCTTGAACAAGCAGATTGTTTGTCTTTTGATTGTAGGTAGTGAGCAAGTAGAATGTATGTCCAGGGAGAAATGGGTGGTTTTCCTGTTTGGGCAGAAATTTGGGAGGCAGTAAGGATTTTCCCTTTATGGAAGAATTGGTGTGACTTTATGTTGTCTTGTGGGAAGTTATCAGAAAGGAAGCGTTTATGCATTCCTGGAGGAAAATCTGGATTGAGTTTCACAGGAGTTAGTGGGCTTGGAGCAGAGGATATATTTACTTGAGAGCAAACTTTTTAAAGCACTTAGGAGTGGGTCCTATTAAAGGATGGGAAAATGGTGTCACGGGGATATGCTGTGAATTCATCCATGGCAGGGAAGCTAAAGGTAGTGTTGTAAGGGATGCTTCCAAGGCAACCCAGTCTTTGTGATGTGCGTGAATATTACAATCTACTATTCTAGTAAGATGAGTTGCATTGTGATAGTTGAGAATATTCGGAAGACCTATGCCTCCTAGGTGTTTTGGTTTGGTGAGTTGTTTAAAAGCTAATTCTGGGTTTACGTGGCTCCCATAGGAATCTGGAGCATGCTGATTGATATGTTTTGAAGAACGTTTGAGGAAGTAAGATGGGGATTGTTTGAAGGATGTATAGCACTCTTGGTAAGGCATTCATCTTTAGTATCGCGGCTCTGCCGAACCATGAGAAGGATGGGTTGTTCCAAAGTTTGAAGTCAGAAATCAATTTGTTCAAGATAGGTGTATAATTTCTTGTGTATAGGTCTGAAAGTATAGAGGGAAGTTGTATTCCCAAGTAGGTTATCGAATCTTGTCTCCAGTGAAAGGGAAATTTTTTTTGCATTGGTCTACTATTTGGTGAGATAGGGAGATGTTGAGTGCGAATGATTTTGTGAAATTTATTTTAAGGTTGGTGTCAGGGACGTGTTGGTGGTCATCGGGCTAACATACGTGCACGCAGGTGCACGAGAGGCTTTTCCAGAGCAATTCAGCCAAATTCCCCACTGGGGGGGCGCTGGTGCGCTTCCACGCGTGCCCGTTCGCGCGTGCGCGTGCCCGTTCGCGCTAGCGCTGTTTGGCGCCAAAGTCCCTTTAAATAGATGTCAGTTACTTCCATCAGGTACTGTTCGTCTGCAGCTCTGCACCTGAGTTCTGTAATCTGCCTGTTGTTACTATTGTGAATTGACCCGGCTCCGTCTGACTACTCTGCTATCTCCTACCCGACCCGGCCTGCCTGACCTTGCTGTATCCTGTTACCTGTTGCCGATTACCTGCCTGCCTGACTATTCTGTGATCATCCCTTCTGCCATATACCTGCCTGATCTCCTGCTGATACGGACTATTTGACTCTGCTTTGCTTGTGTCCTGTGACGCTGCTCACCACCTGCTCTTCCAGCTCCAGGTTCTGCTGCTGCAACATCCTTCTCCTGCCTGCTAACGGATCCGCTTCTGCCAACCTGCATCCGCTATACAGCCTCCCTGAAGGAAGTCTCATCAGCTCCTGCACTGGCCATCGCAAGAAACCGCATCAGGCACTCCTACCCACTGTGCTCAGTAGACTACTGTCCCCACTCCAGTGGCTTCTGAACCAGTGCTTAAGAGAGGTCTCCTTCCACCAGTCGGGCTCAACTACCAGGTACCTAACAGTACGAACAGCCATGTCTGAGGCCGCAGGAGAGGCCTCTCCTATCAAGGAAATCTGTACGCACTTAGCCGCACTCACGCAAGCCGTACAGACTTTGCAAGACAGTTATACCAGACTGGAAGGCCAAGTTCTGAACCTCAGTAGCCCAGGAGGCGCATCTCCTGCTCCAGCAGCAGCTCCAGCTCAAGCCACTGTATCTCCCTCTGTGGTTATGCTTCCACCCGAACCAAGGGTTCCCATCCCTGAGAGGTTCTCTGGGGACCGCACGAAGTTCCTGGCATTCCGCAGTGCCTGTCAGTTATATTTTGCCTTACAGCCACAGACTTTTTCTTTGGAGGCTACTAAAGTAGGATTTGTGATATCCCTTCTGCAAGGAGAGCCGCAAACCTGGGCTCATCGCCTGCTGGAAAACAACTCAGCACAGATCCAGTCCTTGTCCTCTTTCTTTGAGGCCATGGCCCAACTGTATGATGACCCGCAGCGTACTGCCACCGCTGAGTCAGCTTTGTTCGCGCTCCAGCAAGGCTGCAGACTGGCCAAGGACTATGTCACAGACTTTCGACGCTGGAGCGCGGACACACAATGGAATAATGCGGCATTACGCCATCAATTCCGTATGGGGTTATCAGAGAGCCTCAAGGATGAGCTCGCACGGGTAGGAATGCCGGATACCCTTGAGGAACTTATTGCTTTAACCATCCAGATCGATCTGCGCCTTTGTGAACGCCGATCTGAACGCTCCTCTCAGCAAATGCGCCCCATGTGGATGACTGCAAAAGTTCCAATGCCTTCTTCCCGATACCTACCTTCTACCTGCTCCAACCCTGCCACTCCAACACCTGATGTTTCGGAACCGATGCAGTTAGGACTACTGCGTTCTACTTTATCTCCTGAAGAGCGGGCACGTAGGCATCAGCTGAACCTCTGCCTCTACTGTGGTGGGACAGGCCACTATGTGAACAACTGCCCGGTCAAGACCAGTAAGTGTGTTTCCTCTACCCCGGCCAGTCTTTCAGCATTAACCGCCAATGCCACTCAACTTGCTCTCCCTCTCTCGTTACAGCTCCAGGGAAGAACAATCCAGATCAACGCCATCATTGATTCTGGGGCTTGCAGCTGCTTTATTGACTCTGCCTTTGCTGCTCAACAGAATCTTCCTCTGAAAGACAAAACTCACAGACTTTCTGTTTTTCTGGCCGATGGGTCCCACATAAAATCAGAACAAGTCTCTCAGGAAACCCTTCCACTGCTTGTCACCTGTTCAGCTCAGCATAAAGAGTTCCTGATTCTGGACGTTATCTCCTCTCCTCTGTTTCCGATCATTTTGGGCATGCCTTGGCTTCAGGCCCATAATCCCCACGTTAATTGGTCTACCGGTGAAATCAAGTTTCTATCTCCCTATTGTCAGAGACATTGTTTACCTGAACCCTCCAAACCAGCTGCCACCTTACTCTGCATGGATGTAGATCCAGATCACCTCCATACCATACCAGAAGTTTATCACGAATTTGCAGATGTTTTCAGCAAGAAGGGAGCGGACTCCCTGCCACCCCATCGCCCCTATGATTGCCCAATTGAGTTGCTTCCTGGGGCTGAGATTCCCTTCGGGCGCATCTTTCCATTATCTGAGAAGGAACAAGAGGCTCTTGAGCTATACATTAATGAAAACCTCGAGAAGGGCTTTATTCAACCTTCTACCTCCCCAGCTGGAGCTGGTATATTCTTTGTTGCCAAAAAAGATCAGACTCTTCGTCCATGTGTGGACTATCGGGACTTAAATAAGATCACAGTCAAAAACCGCTACCCGTTGCCCCTGATACCTGAACTATTTCAGAAGTTGAGGTTTGCTGTTATCTTCACCAAGTTGGATTTAAGAGGGGCCTACAACCTGGTCAGCATTCGGGCCGGGGATGAATGGAAGACGGCTTTCCGGACCCGTTTCGGGCACTACGAGTACTTGGTCATGCCCTTCGGCCTATGCAATGCCCCTGCCACATTCCAGCATCTGGTCAACGATATATTCAGAGATTTCCTGGACATCTTTATGATAGTTTACTTGGATGATATTTTGATCTTCTCTAATTCCCTTAACTAACATCGAGAACATGTTCGCAAGGTCTTGAGCCGTCTTCGTTTACACGGACTGTATGCCAAAGCAGAAAAATGTGAATTTGAACAAAGGGACATTCAGTTTTTGGGGCTAGTGATCTCTCCTACCGGCATTAAAATGGATCCTCAAAAAGTACGTTAGTTCCTGTCCTGTTTGCATTCAAAATAAAACCTCTAGGAACCAAGCTTGGGGACTGTTGAGGCCGTTACCCATACCAGATAGGCCCTGGAGGATGATAGCAATGGACTTTATTGTCGAATTACCATGCTCAGAAGGATGTTCGGCGATCTTCGTAGTCGTCGATCGTCTGTCCAAAATGGCCCACTTTTTGCCCTTAAAGGGGACACCTTCTGCTGTAGAGACTGGCCGTGTATTCATCAAGGAGATCGTCAGGCTGCACGGAGTTCCTGCAAATATAGTATCCGATAGGGGGGCGCAGTTTACGTCACGTTTCTGGAAAGCCCTATGTGAAATACTGAAAATTGAATTGGCCCTGTCTTCAGCGTATCAGCCCCAAACAAATGGGCAAACTGAACGGACAAATCAAACGCTAGAGCAGTACATTAGATGCTTTACCTCATTTGTACAAGATGACTGGGTGTCCCTACTACCTCTAGCGGAATTCGCTTACAATAATGCTAGCCACTCTGCCACGGGTCAGTCCCCGTTTTTTGCCAATTATGGTTTTCATGTGTCTTTCTTACCAGATTTTCTTCCAGAATCCCCAGTTCCAGCGGTCCAGGACACAGTACAGTTCCTCAGTCACAACAATCGGATGCTACAGGAAGCGATATCCAAGGCACAAGCAGACAGTAAGAGGTTCTTCGATCAAAAGAGAAGAGGAGATCTAGACCTGCAGATTGGTGATAAGGTATGGCTGTCTACCAATAATATTAAACTAGCTTGTCCTTCCAAGAAGCTTGCTCCTAAGTTTATTGGACCTTTTCCGGTGAAAAAGAAGGTTAATGAGGTGTCTTACGAACTGTGTTTACCTGACTCACTTAAAATCCATCCTGTGTTCCATGTGTCATTATTGAAGCCTGCTGTAACCGATCCCTTCCCTAATAGGGGCACCAGGGTCCCCGAACCTGTCTTGGTGGACGGAAACGAGGAATATGAGGTGGAGGCTATCCTCGATTGCAGAAAGAGATTGGGGCAGGTACAGTTCTTGATCAAATGGAAGGGGTATGGTCCGGAGAACAATTCATGGGAACCCAATAACAATATTCACACTGAACATTTGATCCAGGCCTATTTCTCTGCTCATCCTGAGAAGAGGAGTTATCTGGGCATCTGGAGGCTGCCCGTTGGGAGGGGGCAATGTCAGGGACGTGTTGGTGATCATCGGGCTAACATACGTGCACGCAGGTGCATGAGAGGCTTTTCCAGAGCAAATTAGCCAAATTCCCCACTGGGGGACGCTGGTGCGCTTCCGCGCGCGCCCGTTCACGCGCGCGCGCGCCCGCGCCCGTGCGCGCGCCCGTTCGCGCTAGCGCTGTTTGGCGCCAAAGTCCCTTTAAATAGATGTCAGTTACTTCCATCAGGTGCTGTTCGTCTGCAGCTCTGCACCTGAGTTCTGTAATCTGCCTGTTGTTACTATTGTGAATTGACCCGGCTCCGTCTGACTACTCTGCTATCTCCTACCCGACCCGGCCTGCCTGACCTTGCTGTATCCTGTTACCTGTTGCCGATTACTTGCCTGCCTGACTATTCTGTGATCATCCCTTCTGCCATATACCTGCCTGATCTCCTGCTGATACGGACTGTTTGACTCTGCTTTGCTTGTGTCCTGTGACGCTGCTCACCACCTGCTCTTCCAGCTCCAGGTTCTGCTGCTGCAACATCCTTCTCCTGCCTGCTAACGGATCCGCTTCTGCCAACCTGCATCCACTATACAGCCTCCCTGAAGGAAGTCTCATCAGCTCCTGCGCTGGCCATCGCAAAAAACCGCATCAGGCACTCCTACCCACTGTGCTCAGTAGACTACTGTCCCCACTCCAGTGGCTTCTGAACCAGTGCTTAAGAGAGGTCTCCTTCTACCAGTCGGGCTCAACTACCAGGTACCTAACAGTTGGATAATAATTGAAATTGTTTGAATTCTGATAGTAGGACAGGTAAGGTAATCAAAGGTTGTGATAGGAACATTAATATATCATCCGCAAAGGCGGCATACTTGTATTCCTTAATGGGTGTGTTTATACCATGGATGTCTGGATTGAGTTTTAACTTCCGGTGGAGGGGTTCAAGGGTAAGAACAAAAAGAATAGGGGACAGGGGGCAGCCTTGTCTTGTCCCATTACGTATGTGGAAGGCATTCGACAGAGTGTTATTGACCCTTACTTTAGCTGTAGGATTCGTGTATAGGGACAGGATCAAACCGGAGAAGTAAGGTCCAATTCCTATGGCTTGTAAGACTGCTGCCATATAGTCCCATGCCACTCTGTCGAATGCCTTCTCGGCATCTAATGATAGAAAAAATCCTTTTTGGTTGGTATGAGTGATTATATAATGTAAATTGATTGATTTGACTGTGTTGTCTCTAGTTTCTCTATCTATGACAAAAACTGCTTGATCTGTGGACACAAGAGAGGGGAGGAGGGGAGTTAGTCTATTTGCCAATATTTTGGAGAATATTTTGACATCTACATTCAGTAGCGAAATGGGTCTGTAATTTCCTGTATGTGTGGGGTCCTTACCTTCTTTGGGGATGACTGAGATATGGGCTTCTAGCATTTCTTTTGTAAGTGGATTAGTAGGGGATAGTGTGTTAAATGCATTAAGAAAGGGGCTTTTAAGTATATCTGCAAACGTCTTGTAGTAGACTGCTGAGATGCCATCTGGGCCTGGACTTTGCCAGGTTTCAATTGTTTAATTGCTTGTTCCCATTCTTCTGGGGTGATTGGAGATTCTAGGGATGTAGAAATTTCATCCGGAATTTTATCTGGGGAGAATTGCTCTAAAAAGGCCTTAATTTCTTCATGTCTTTTGGACAGGTGTGTAGGCAGAGAATTTGTCGTGTTTAGGGAGTATAAAGATGTGTAATAGCTCTCAAACTCTTTCGCTATTTCATGATTTTTTGTGATTGCTGAACCTGTGTGTGAGCATAGTCGATGTACTGTGTTATTGGTTCTTTTTGTGCGGAGGGCCTGAGCGAGCAGGCAGCTACATTTGTTTCCAACATAATAATCATAAAAAAGTTTCTGAGATAGTGCAAATTTCTTCTTCAGTTTATGTCCTAGCTCTTCCTGTATTTGTGTGCGCGTTTCTATTAAGTCTAGATGTGTTCTCTGAGCTAGGTTCTTTTTATGAGAGGCTTCTAGTATTTTAAGTTTGGTAAAAAAGGTCTGACAGTACCCTTTTCTTTTCTTTTTTTATTCCTATTGACATGGAAATCAGTTTACCTCTTATTACACATTTATGAGCTTCCCACTGTGTCAATTTGGTGGTGTCTGGGGTGTCGTTTTCTTTAAAGTAATTGGTTAGGCAGGTGCGAATTTCTATTTCATTTATTTTGTCTGTTAGGATAGATGGATCTAGTCTCCAAATGGGAGTGTAGGTGTTTTTTTCTGGGAAGACGAGAGTGAGCAAAATGGGATGGTGGTCGGATAATGTCATTGATTCAATGGATGCAGCCTTTAGTGTTGGTAGGGCTTGTTGTGTGAGAAAGAAGTAATCTAGATGGGAGTATTTATTGTGGGGGGTAGAAAAAAAGGTATAATCTTTTTCTTTTGGGTGTAGGGTGCGCCAGGTATCGTGAAGTAGTAGCTCTTGGAGGCACCGTCTGATTTGTTTGATCGCTTTGTAAGGTAAGTGGGATGTGCCTGAGGAGGTGTCTATTAGAGGGTCGAGTGGAACATTAAAGTCTCCCCCTAATATCAGAATTCCTACTTGGAAAGTAGAATGAAGGTGGGTCATTTTGCGGAAGAACGGCACCTGGGCCGAATTGGGGCTATAAATATTCGCAAGCGTGATTGGTGTGTTTCTAAAGGTGCCCTTGAGAAAGATGTATCTGCCCTGTTTGTCAATTAGAGAATCCGTGATTTTGATTGGCACATTTTTGGACAGAAGTATAGAAACCCCTTTGGATTTTGAAATTGGAGAGGTGGCATGAAAACTGTGGGGAAAGGAATGATTAGAGAATTTTGGAGTTGCGTTAGTGCGGAAATGGGTCTCCTGAAGGTATATTACGTCAGCCTTCATTGTCTTCATGGCCGTCAGTACTTGGGAGCGTTTCTCTGGAGAGTTGAGACCTTTTGCATTAAGGGACAGTAGTTTCAATAATATATCGGACATTTTGGGCTTCAAGGACGTCATTATGATGAAAGAGGAGGAGTTAGGGAGTGTTGAGAGAGCTTCTGGGAATGGGAAGCCGGAGAGGATCCAAAACCAAAAAAAAAAAAGGGGGGGTAGAAGGGAGAGAAAGAGAGGGCGTGTAGTAGGGTATGTAACCGGATGTGGAGATGTAAGTACACGTCCACTAAAAATATTAGGGGGGGAGAACCGGTAAGAGTCAACGGTCACAACAGAAACCGCTGTATGGAGTAGTGGTAGGTGTCGTTCAGCTAGTGGAACAAGGTGAACGTCTCCACGAGGTCAATGAAAGAGTAAGTTTGGTGCATCCTGTTTATGATCAGGGGACCAGCAAAGACGAAAAAAAATTTTCTCCTCTTCTCCGGCCCCCCAATTTGGCAGTAGATTATTTGTTTGTAATTGATTGGACATGAGGAGGAGTCTGAGAAACTTGCAAGGGGGAAGGTCTGTCTGGACTTTGTTTTAGTATATTATGTCTATTTGGAAGGTAATATATGTAAACTTAGACCTATATGGTCGTACTCAGAATATAAGCTAGTTAGTCAGTTAATTGTGTAATTAACACTTTAATACTTTAAGAAAGCCATCTTAGATAATATGCAACTCGTTGGCTCAATACTGTAAAGTATATCTTAGTGTGGCAACTGGTAAAAACATAGAACCGTAACCATTATAACCATTATAAACATTCCAACTGCGGTGATACTGGCTTAGATAATGCTGCAGGGAGGGACCCTTGGGTCACTGTTTGTATTGTCCGAGAGGGGCACGTAAATCTCTAGGTCCGTTTTTGAGGCAGTTTCCCCAAGTAGTGATTACACATGTGTGTATTACGCCAATGCCTTCCTATAGGGAAGGTATTGTGTGAGAAATTGTCATTGCCTACTGTGGAGAGGCAGTCTTTTCTCAGATTTCACCCTATTCGGACATCAGTGTAACATTTAGGTATTACAGGTGAAGTATTACCAGCTATAAAAGAGAATAGAAGTAAAAACAAAAACAGTTAACAATTAATAAAACTATAACCACCTTATATCTCTATCGTGCTTTCAGCCTATAATGGGGAGGGAGGGGTAGGTGAGAGGGGAGAAGGTGGGAGTGGGAGAAAGGGATGTGGAGAGAAAAGGGGGGTTAAGGGAGGAGGGGGGAAGGGGGAGGGAGGAGAGAGTAAGGGTTGTAGTGAAGCACGTGTATAGCTGGTTATGAATGACGATAAGTTCAGCGGTTGTCTTCTGGCTGTCTTCAGGAATCAGGTCCTCCAGTCAACTTGTCTGTATCAGTCTAGTATGAAGCTTAAGGGCCTGTCTCCTTGCTGAACTTTTTGCTTGAGAAAGACTAGTGTTTTTGTAGCCTTGTATAGTAGATGTAGTTGAAGAAAGTTTGAAACACTGGTAATCCTTTTCTGGTTGTGATATCAGTTTCCTAGTGTCTAGGGTATGATAGCGTCATGTCTGATCCATAAAAGTAGGGGGGTTATCCGAATGGTGGCAATAATATAAAGTCCAATAGTTATTGGATGATCCGTTTGGTGGCTTGAATGTAATGAGATCAAGGAAAAGGTTGTTAAGGCTGCGGAAGTTCTAGTTAGTGGTATCCCGTTCATTGTTTCCTCATGGGGGATATATGGGCGCAGTGTTCCATCATTTGGATGTTAGGAATGAGTAGAATATATATGTTGATTGTGTAGGAGCAGTAAGTCTCAGGTTAGTGAGGGGTATACTTGGTGTCGTATTCATGTTGTACAGCAGGTATGAGCTTTACGTATCTCTCTGGTTAGGTTAGACGTGCCCTGCCGGGGGCTGGTGAAGCAGTTGGGCTGCCATTACGGGGCGTTTCTGAGGATCTTGTATTCGTGCGAGAGGGAAAGTGGTGTGGGCGGCGGCAACCCAAAGTGAAATTGCCTGCTTCATCTATTCCTTCCATGGATAAGGCTCTGTTGAGGGGAGGTAGGCGAAAGTCACTGTACCAATCTGGAACATCTACAAATGGGATGTCCAGGGTGCTGAAGAAATGTTCTAGATCTTCTGGTACTCTGAGATTCGCAGTGCAACCTTGATGAGTCGCAGATAAACAGAATGGGAACTTCCAGCGATATAGGATTGATCTGGCCCTTAATGCTTCCAGCAGGGACTTTAGTTCCCTTCTGCGTTGGAGTGTGATATTAGAGAGATATTGGTAGATTTTAATTTCTGTGCCCTGAAAGAGTATTTGGTTGCAACCTCTGGCTTTTCGGAGGATTTCTTCTTTAAGTGGGAATTCAGAGAGACAGCAGACTGTGTCTCTGGGGGGGTCTGTGTCTCTGCCTCTCGGGCGCAATGCTCTGTGGATGCGTTCAAATGAAATCAGGGTACCAGGGGGCCTTTCCAGAAGATTATTAAAGATGTCTGCAACTGTTTGAGAAAGACGACTGGGGTCTATGGCTTCTGGGACACCCCTTACTCTCAGGTTGCATCTTCTCCCCCTATTGTCTAGGTCTTCCATATGGCGATTTATCTCCCTGAGATGGATGGCGTGCGATTCTGTGACCTGTTGTACTTGGCAGAAGGAGACATCATGGCGGGCCTGTGTTGATTCTATGTCATCCACTCTCAGTGCTATTGCCTGGATGTCTGATTTTAAATCGGAAATGGCTGCCTGCAGTGTACATTTAATATCTGCAGCTACATTGCGTAAGTCATCTAGGTTAAGAGCAGGAGGAGTTGGCGGTGGTCCCTGTTTTGTGTCTATTGAGGCCGCCATGTGAGCTCTGGCGCGCTGTGGACTGTAGCTGGGGGAACGGGACGTACGAGCGGAGGTGGATTGTGAGGCCTGCACTCTTTCCCTAGGCCGTGAGCGGAAGATCTCGGGGATCTGAGCACTTAACTGAGTCCTCGGAGAGCGGGAGCGGGTCGCTGACATACTCCTCGGAGTCCTCACCATGTCCCAGTAGCTTTTTGAAGGGGAAAGTTCTGTTCAGCTGTGAAACGCTAATGTAGAAGGACCTCGTGGAGCGGGAGCTCTTGTCTCACACGTCCATCTTGGATCGGCTCCAGGCCACGCCCCCCTCGATTTTCATTCTATATGAAATTCGAATTTCGCAAAATGGTTATATATAGTTTACTTTTTCAAATTCGGTCAAATTTTTTTCGAATTTGATAGTTTTTTTCGAATGCGGTAGAATTTTTTCGAATTTGATCATTTTTTTCGAATGCGGTAGAATTTTTTCGAATTCGAATACGAACTTAAACAAATCCCGAAAATGAATGTAATGAATGCAACTAATTTAACTAAACTAATTTAGTTAAATAACGAACCGAAACTAAACTAAACTAAACAAATTTTTTCATCCTGCACATGTCTAGTTGCAGGCAGGACTTTCAAGCATGCCCCTTTACCTCCCTAGTGGGCAGCATTCAGTATAGGTGACGGTGGATATGACCTCAGGGGGGCATGATATACATATGAATGCCGCCTTTATTTACATATCAATGCTGCTGGCCACCACTATTTAAATATGAATGTCGTTGCTATTTACATATGAATGCCGGTTATTTACATGTAAACACAGGGTCTGCAGGTGAGTCATCCATACACAACAATAGGGCAGAGCTGGGCAGCATTAGTAGCTGCACTTCACACTGAGATAACGGGACAAAGTACGGGACTAAAACTTCAAGGGACAAGGGAATTTAAACCAGGATAGTTGGCAAGTATGAGACAGCTGCTTTGGGCCCCACAACAATGAAAGGGCTCAGGGCAGCTGCCCCTTTTGCCCTGCCTTAAAGACGGCCCTGAGCAGAGGAGTTGCCCGGGGTCTGTGTAAAGAACATAGCACATATCATGAGGGACTCCATTTTAATTCTAAGACACCATCTTATGTTTCACAGGAAAATTGAGAAAACTCATATTTGAGTTTCAACTGAAACCCACATAATCTTTAAGCTGTTATCTATAGAAAACCTTCTCAAGGTTACCTATACATTTTAATATAGCTAGAATGTGAAGTTTGTCCTAGCTCATGTTTGTTCTTGATAAGATAAGTGCCTCCTTCAACACCTGTTTAAGAATACTCTAATAGTAAAAATGATGCAAGATTTTGTCTTATAACACCAGCTAATAGATAAATATTAACTGAACCTATTTTCATTTCAATGACATGTATAAGGTTAGTAAAACTCCTCCCATCCCTCAAATAACATAAATACTGAATGTCTGAGAATTGATAATTAGATGTCATTAAGTGGCTAAGCAAACCTGTCTCCTGTGTCACTTTATTGATATCTCCAGGCCTGGGGGTCAACGGAGGTCTTCCTGCATTACCTGAACCTATCTGGGTGGTCTTAGAAGCTGAAATTTCCTACAGAATCTGGGGGCTCGTCCTCTGGGATAAAAGCCAAAAAAAATCATCTGAAGGTAAGTCTTTATTTTGTCTTTATTGACGAAATATTTCTTGCCTCAGCTCTGATTAAAGCTTTTTAGACCCGTAAATTAGTAGGGGATAAGAACCACGCCAGAGGTTAATATTGGAGGGTTTTTGGGAAACCCACAAAGATAAGCAGTACTGCATACACATATATAGAGACATTCCTTTTGGGAAGGGATATGAAGTGGTTAATGAGGAAATAGACTCCGGTGACCCCAAAATCTTTTGCTTTTTCTTATCTATCGCATTAGAAGTTATAAGATAATCTGTCGTGTGTGTGTGGGTCAGAAGACTGGGTGGTAAGAACAGTCGGCTCCCACTGTCAATATGGGTCAGAAACAAGGTAAAGAAGATCCTCCCCCTCTTCCCAATCCAGGAGAAACGTGTAAGGATTTTGTAGCCAGAATTTGTGGTACTAATTATGAATTCATAGTCCCATGGGTTTCAAATTTAGCGGGATGGACTGAAGCCATACACAGTGTAGACCCTTTTCCCCGGGATGGCGCTAATGACGAATTTCACATAGATGTGATAAAAGGATTGTGTTTAGGAGATAAGAGAGCTTTCCCTTGGTACCCCGGGGATCCTCAATGGGATTTGGATTATATGGAAAAGGGAGGAGAGAACTGGTTAAAATACGCCCCATATTGGTTTCAGAGGGATAATAAGAAACAGAAAAAGCCCACCATATGTTTAAGTAAGGAAGATTATGACCAGAAACATAGAGAAGAAGCCAATAAAAAGAGATTTGTCCCTGACCCAATAGCCCCACCCCTGCCAATAGTCAGTCATCCTCCACCCGCATATGTACATGTCTATCCAAGTTTAAGAAAGGAAGATATTGATCTTCTGGCTGGACATTATGCAACCAGACAACGGCAGGTCCCCCCCGCTCCACAACCACAACAGCAGATGCCTCCCGCTCCACAACAAGATAGACAGCACCCACAGAGGGCCCGAGTCGAGGTAGGTGAACCAGAAGATGATCAGGGAGCTATAGGAGGGGTAGTTTCACCACCTGGCCAAGAGCAGGAGGAAGAAGACATTAAAGGGGATAGAATACTTAGTCCCCCTAAAACAAAGAGTGGAACTGTATATAGTAACACTAGCCTTCAAGCACCTTTCATGACCATTGGAAATGAATTATTAAAAAAGGTAATAGACATTGAGGACATTGACAGGATAGTAAAACATTGCCCCAAACCCACCGCCTCTGCAGGTGGCACTTTAACTTACTTAAAAAAGGCCTGTAAGGGTAGAAATTACACACAGGAAGACATGCGTCTTATCATTGATGGTATCATAGGACACACCAGTTCCTGGAGCTGGGCAAATGTTCCAAGTATAAACACTATTGACACTGGAAACGCGGGAGCATATGGGCTAAACACAGTACCAGGTAGGGACACCATGTGGACAGAATTAGAGACTGAAATGATGAGAGTATTTAAAAATAAAAGTTCCCTCCCTACTGCCATAGCATGCAAACAAAAGTCAGGAGAAACTGTAGTTAAATTCTGGAAAAGGTTTCATGAAAATTGGACAACAGAAGCTGGATTAGCTACAACTACTGATGTGGGAGCTTTGTTTATTCAAACTTTTATGAATAATCTAAAACCCCAGTTCGCCTTAGTGGTAAAACAGATGATATCTGAATGGACCACACAGACGATTGACCAATTTCAGGAAACCTTAATACAGAAAGAAGCAGCAGGGTGTTTTGATGTAATAAAAGAGAAAGCAGTGAGTAGCCTTTATCAGGGTGGAGTGCGAACTCAGTCTCCCCAAGATAATGGTGGACAATGGGGCAGTGGAAACAGAGGCAGAGGAAGAGGAAGAACAAAAGGGAGAGGGCATGGTTTTTCCAGACCACCCCAGCAGTCCCGCACATGTTGTTTTAACTGTGGACAAGAGGGTCACTGGAGAAATCAATGTCCTTATGAATGGAATAACCCAAATACTCAAGATCAAGATCAAATGCATACACAGGGGCCCCAATCTAGCCAACCGAATCAAGTTGCCCCAAAGCAACAGGGTCCCCGATTCCCTATACAGTGGAATCAACAGCAACTGAAATGAAGCTGCCCGGAAGGTAGTATCCCAGCATTTCCTTTGATCTCACACTCTTACAATGAACAACCAATTGTGACCCTATATATCAAAAATAGGCCTGTTCCATTTTTAACCGATTCAGGGGCAACTCGGAGCACCCTCAGTGAGGACTACTACAGAGGTGAGACTAAAATTGCTGAACCTTCTATGGGAATTAATGGGATACTTACCAAAACATACAAAACACCACCTTTACCAGTAAGTGATGTTGAAAGGGGAGGTGCAACAGTCTTGCATCATTGTTTCAGGATTATACCAGATTGTCCTGTGAATCTCTTGGGTAGAGATTTGATGGGAAAATTGGGTATAACACTGAAAATGACTACTGAAGGAGGGGTCTTCGTACACTCCAAGGTAATACCAATATATTACACTGAGGATAGTGATCTCCCTTCACCAGATGATCCGGTATGGTCAAAAAGCTCCTTGGATGTAGGTCTTATTTCTTGTACTCCATACAAGGCAGCTTTAAAATCATGGGCACAGCCGGTTTATCACAAACAATACCCCATTTCAAAAGAAAAAGAGGAAGGAGTGGCCCCAATGGTGGAAAGGTTCCTGCAGCTAGGAATTCTTAAAGAGACACTGTCACCCTACAACACCCCCATTGACCCAGTAATGAAGCCAGACGGCTCTTACAGGTTTGTACAAGACCTCAGAGCTATAAACAACCTAGTGATACCCATCGCTCCCATAGTGCCTGACGTGCCATCACTCTTAACCTCCATACCATGCGATGCAGAGTATTTTTCGGTCATTGACCTTTGTAATGCATTTTTTTCAGTTTCTGTTGACGAAGAGACACAGCCTATCTTTGCATTCAATTTCAGAAACCGACAGATGACGTGGTGTAGATTACCTCAGGGCTATGTAGACTCCCCTGTAGTGTACACAGTGGCCCTCCAGGCAACCCTGCGGTCTTGGACACCCCGCCATGGTTCCGTCCTACTTCAATATGTTGATGATTTGTTGTTGTGTAGTCCAAGCCAGAAAGCATGTAAAAATGATGGTTTAGATCTGTTACATTGGTTAGCAGACAATGGTCACAAGGTTTCTAAGAAAAAGCTACAATGGTGTCAGGAAACTGTTGAATACCTTGGTTTTGTACTCTCCAAAGGAGAAAGGAAAATCAGTCACAAGAGAGCTGCGGCTCTCGTGGGTCTGCCCCCCCCACTTACTAAGAAGGACATGCTATCCTTTCTTGGAATGATTGGTTACTGCCGCCAATGGATACCTGATTGTTCCTACTATGATAATCTCCTGAGGCAAGCCACAGGTACTGACATGCCAGATTGTGTAAAATGGAATGATGAAATGTACAATGCTTTTGTGTATCTTAAAACTGCAATGGTCACATCTCCTGGACTTGGACTACCTGAATATGGTAAAATGTTTCACTTGTTTGCAAGGGACAACTGTAAAACAATGGCGGGGGTCCTGGCTCAGGAGCATGGGGGGAAACTCCGCCCAATTGCGTTTTTTTCAAAAGTTGTGCCGATGCCAGTACAGGGAATGCCGGCATGTCTCAGAGCTCTGGCATCCTGTGCGATGGTGGTGGAAATGGCTACATCATTCACTCTAGGACATGCCACCACACTACACACCACTCACAATGTATCCATTCTACTAAAGAATATCCATACCCAGCATATGTCAGCCCAGAGGCTGAGCGGTTATGAAGTAATTTTACTTTCTAACCCAAAACTTGAGATAAAATATGCCTCTCCCACTTCTGGCCCAGCTCCAATCCTGAATGCCTTGCTAGGCTTGAAAGGTGAAGAAGATGAGGTAGTGCCTCAACATGAATGCATGGACCTCATCCACCAAGACACATCCCCGAGACCAGACATGTCTTCAACTGCTCTCCCTGGAGCACAGAATGTCTTTGTGGATGGGTCTTGTTCAAGACCAAATGATAACACATACCATGCAGGGTATGCTGTTGTTCAGCTGCCTGATAAAATACTGGAAGCAAACCCTGTCCCATTCCAATCAGCACAAGCTGCAGAACTTATAGCCCTTACTCGAGCTTGTCAGCTTTTTGAAGGGCAGGATGTAAACATTTACACAGACTCCAAGTACGCGTACGGTGTTGCGCATGATTTTGGAGTCATATGGAAAAGGCGGGGCTATATAGCAGCAGACGGTAAATCCATCTCACATTCCACGCTTGTCACAAGTCTGTTAGAAGCTATACAATTACCAAGGTCCATAGCTATACTACACTGTAGGGCACATACAGGGCAACAGGATGACATAGCCAAAGGCAACGCCTTAGCTGACAAAGCAGCAAGAGAAGCAGCATCCACACAGCCTGCAAACATACAAATGCCATTACTCTCACCAGAAATTCCTCTTTTGGATCAAACATTGCGTGATCTCCAAGCATATGCCACAGAACAAGACATCCAGCAATGGAACTCAATAGGTGTGCAGACAAACCCAGAAACTGACCTTGTCTGCCAAGAGGGGAGACCATGTATCCCTGTAGCCAGTGCACCCATTTTTATTTCACAATACCATGGGATAGGTCACAGAGGGTGGAAAGTCACATGTGAACTTTTGGATAAGGATTTTTACATTCCAGGTCTTCCCTCTCTCGTTAAGGCATATGTTTCCAGATGCATCACATGCATTCGGAATAACCCTAGCAACCCTCACAAAGCAAAACACGAACATCTGATATATCCATCTACACCATTCACTCATCTGCAGATAGATTTTACACACATGCCCAAACTAGGTAAAAGACAGGAATATTTGCTAATAATAGTGGACATGTTTTCAAGATGGATAGAATTGTTTTTTAACTACAAAGGAAAATGCACAAACAGTTGTGAGGATTCTGATACAAGAAATTATCCCAAGGTGGGGTTGCCCACTACAGATCAACTCTGACAATGGTCCTGCATTTGTGGCCAAAGTTTGTCAAGACCTGGTAAAAACACTAAAAATAGAATGGAAGTTTCATATTCCTTACCACCCCCAGAGTTCAGGTATAGTGGAAAGGATGAACAGAACCATTAAAGATAAGATCAGGAAGGCCACTGGAGGTACGTATGCAAATTGGAAGAAGGTCCTACCAGCTGTACTAGCCGAGGTAAGAATGACACCCTCTAAAAAGACAGGATACTCTCCTTTTGAAGTCTTAATGGGTAGGCCATTCCCCACCCCATGGGCCAGACAGCCACTTATGTTAGAAAGAGGGGACCTAGATCTTATTCAGGAAGAATATGTAAAAAAACTTATTGAAACTTTGGATAAAGTTGAAAGGAATGTTGCTCGCACCTCTCCTTCTTCTTCACAGGAACCTACACACCCTTTCCAGGTGGGTGACACCGTGGTGGTCCAGAGATTGAACCGCACCAAGAAACAAGAGTTTCCCTTCGGACCCCCAACCACAGTGATCGCAGTCACACGCACAGCTATTTTGGTAGAAGGACAACAGGCCTGGATTCATGCAAGTCGCGTAAAGAAGGTCAACCAGGACCCTAAGAAGCAAGGCAAAGATAAAGCACAGAGAGGTGAAGCAAATGATATAAATCCTCGAACACTGAGTGAAGCAGGTGGTCAAGACTCTGAACAAGATGACGTCGCTTATTTCACCACGGACTTCTGGGAAGGCCTTGTGCCTCCTATGCTGGGCTGCCCTGATTGTGTTCCTGCCAACTTGGCTGATAACTAACTGTATTTATTATTCTGAAGATTTGGGACTCATAAAGGGTATTTGTGGGGCTTCTAACACTCTACAACAGAATAATACACATGACAGACACAAGAGAAATGAAAACTCAGAAAGTTTTACAGATAAAATGTTATTGTTGAAGTTTAAATATAGCTACGCCCAGAAATCTGGATTTGAAAAATGTTGGATATGTAGTAAACTCCATCCTAGCACTGCTAGAATCCCCTTAATGGCAGTACCTCTAAACTTTACCCCACTCCTTAATGGCACACCTCCTGTCGTCCTTACAGAAGTCATAAGAACACTTTCAAATAATACCCTTACTTTCCAAATTACTGGTAGAAGTCATTCCCCAGACTGGTGTTTTAGGCTGGGAAACTCCACAAATGGAGCTGAAGTTTGCCAACAAGCTAATATTAATTTTTCAATGACTTCAATTGAAAGCCCTTTCTTTCATACTTCAGAACCTGCCCTAAACACCACTCTAATAAACTTTCTTAACTCCAGTTCCACTTCCACAGTAGGACAATTATTGTCGAGTTTAACTTTTTCCAGTTTTTCTGATGAAATGATGACAATATTCAACAAACGATCCTTAGCTCTAGGAAACAGTATTTATATTTGTTGTGGAAAAATCTGTCACCCTTGGATCCCCACCGAACCCCAAGGATGGTGTTATCTTGCATCCCTAGTCCCCATCATGGGCGTAGTAGGAGATAGCAAGGGAAGACACCTCCTTGAAGCTAGCATGCATCCTAGGTACCCCCTCAAACACCGCAATAAAAGGGAGTTATTTCTTACAAAGGATAAGGCATGGGCTTGGTTCCCCTCATGGACTGGGTGGGGAATAGACTTAATGAAAAGGTTGAATAATTACACTGGAATCATTGATGAAATAATGGAAAAGAATTCTGATGATATTACTAAATTAAATATAGAAACTAGGGCAATTAGAAAACAATTAGAACTACACGAGTTAGCCATAGAAAGCATGAGTGCTGCTTTAACTGGGTTATGTGAAAACACAGAAGATTATGAGTGTTGTACCTGGTTTCATAACACAAGTATGGAGGTACCAGATTATTATGATATAATTGCACAACACCGGAAAGAAGTAAGCAAATTACAAGATGAAGCTAGAAACATTGCTAAGACATGGGATCCTTTTGCAAACCTAAGTTCTGGGATAGGAATTTTGGCATGGATAAAAAGTGCTGCCATAACTATAATTATGATTACTCTTTTTGTTTTGTTCCTATATGCCTGTTACAAGCTTATAATGTGCATAATTGTTAAGGCATCCCGAACCCCTGATCCTGCTGCTGCGAATAGAATTTATCTGAGTATGTATTATGATAGAAGAAAATTTACGTAACTGTGAAAGATAGTGAGCCATATAATAATGTCTCAAAGAGGGGATTGTAAAGAACATAGCACATATCATGAGGGACTCCATTTTAATTCTAAGACACCATCTTATGTTTCACAGGAAAATTGAGAAAACTCATATTTGAGTTTCAACTGAAACCCACATAATCTTTAAGCTGTTATCTATAGAAAACCTTCTCAAGGTTACCTATACATTTTAATATAGCTAGAATGTGAAGTTTGTCCTAGCTCATGTTTGTTCTTGATAAGATAAGTGCCTCCTTCAACACCTGTTTAAGAATACTCTAATAGTAAAAATGATGCAAGATTTTGTCTTATAACACCAGCTAATAGTTAAATATTAACTGAACCTATTTTCATTTCAATGACATGTATAAGGTTAGTAAAACTCCTCCCATCCCTCAAATAACATAAATACTGAATGTCTGAGAATTGATAATTAGATGTCATTAAGTGGCTAAGCAAACCTGTCTCCTGTGTCACTTTATTGATATCTCCAGGCCTGGGGGTCAACGGAGGTCTTCCTGCATTACCTGAACCTATCTGGGTGGTCTTAGAAGCTGAAATTTCCTACAGTCTGCACCTCTGCTTATGAGGTGCGGCTGTTTACTGTGGCTTTTGCACTGGCCTTTTTTGGATTGGGTAACTGGTTAGCAAGAACAGGTGTGATGTGGGTGGGCTGCGAGCCTCGGATATGACAGTGGCTGACAACTGTGTCCAGATTTATATTGGGAAATCTAAAACTGATTAGTTGGGAAAGGGGGTTATTGTGTCCTTATTTCGGGTGCTGCCAGCCTCGGTTTTCCCAGTCTCTTCTGTTCAGTAGTTTGTCGAGGCGAGGGAGTCGGTGCCTTTTTTGCTGCACGAGGATGGATTGTCCTTGTCGCAATTTCAGTTTTTGGCAGCTTTTCGCTGTTGTTTGGCTGGGACGGGCAGCAGGGTTTTTCTCAGTTCAATACTTATTCCTTTCGTGTGGGGGCAGCTACGGAGGTGGCCAGATGGGGTTTCGACCCTCAGGTTTTGAGACCCATAGGGAAGTGGGAGTCCGATCGTTTTTAAGATTTATGTTTGCCTTCATTTGCTCTGAAGTTGTCAGCTGTTCTTTACATTTTGTGTGGCTCTCTGTTTTCTTTTGTTTTCTTTCAGATCTTCCTCCTGGGCTTGTCTGGATCTTGTTGGATTCTTATGTTTTGGGGGGCTGTGAGGGCTGACACTCATCCTGAGGGAAGGCAACTTGGCAGTCTGCAGAGTGAGGCTATTCTGAAATGGCTGGGGATTCGGGGCATGATGTGGGGCCGGGATCTCCCTGCATTTCATTACTATTCTAAAGTCGACAGGCCCCTGGATGTTTTAGTGCTGTGGGTTGTGGGTACTGAGTTGAGGGTCTGGGCCGCCAGGGACCTGGTGAGGGAAGTCAAAATTGACATTTGCGCATGATGCGTATTTTATCCAGATGCATCATTGTATGGTCAGATATCGTGGCTAAAAAGGTTTGGCGTTTTGCTCACTCCATTGGTCATCTGAACAAGAGAATTAAGTTAAACAGGGAGGTAGGTGGGTTTGTGGCTAAGCTCCGGGACATGGTGGTTCGCCACCGAGAGCTGGAGGATCAGTCTGTCTGCTATTGGAGGGATGATGGTATTCACCTGAATGCAGTAGGGACAGATATTTGGTCTTTGGGCCTAAAGGAGGGGGTGCTGAGGGCACTGCAGTTGTGGAGGGATTCACTTGAATAAGGTGTCACTCAAGCTCATGTGGCGGGTCAAGGGGTCTTTGGGGGGTCAGTAATTACATGGTTACAAAATTGTGGGGCCCATCTAAGGCATGGCGCTTCCACTTGGTTAGTGGTTGTTCTCCCAGGAGTGAGGTCTCCTGGGTGAGGGGAATATGGAATTATGTGTGATGTCAGAACGTCTTTGAGCTGCTTGGGGCATGGCTGAGGACAGTTAAAATTGGTTCTTAAGGACACCCAAAGAACTCTTGTTGTTGGGCATTACATTGTTGAATTTCCACTTATTGGATGTTTTAATATTATGTTATTTTATTCTTTGGTTAATAAAATTGGCTGCTGTGGCCGTATAAAACCCATGTCACTCAGTCTGTGTCTTTATTCTAAGTTTGTAAGGACCTAGGTTGATTAATCCTTTAGTCAAGTGAGACCTGGAGGAGAAAATGGATGGAGGAACTGCATGACTAAGGGAGGAACAAGGTCAGGGAACGGTCAGCTAGGTCAGTGTATTGGTGGAGGTGTAGCCCTTACCTGATTGGAGACAGAGGTCAAAGGGGCAGGGTTCAGATTAGAGGATCTTTGTGGTGAGGTAGTTCTCTCACATTCTAAGGAGACAGGAGAAGTCGCAGCTTTCCACCGACCCGCCTTGGTGTTAGGGGTTTACCGAAGTGGATAGCTAAGTGGTTGTATTTATGTGTCTAAAGTTTTTATCAAGTTTATACAACACAAAAAAAACCAATAATAATATAACATAATATATATATATTAGCAATGTGCCTGTAAAACGAGTTAAAATTACAGGAAATGTGATTGATGGGATATATGTTCCTCCACGGATTCTTAGATTTGCAATCTAAGATAATTCCAGCAAAGACTTTAGGGTAAAGAAGGATAGTTCTTTACCCTGTATTGGTAAAGTCCGTTCCGGGGCTGGTTTTATTGGGAGTCTGATAGAAATCCGGGTGGGACAGACTCCCAAGTCCATGGACCGCAGTTTAATCTTTTCGTTTCAGGTCTTGATTAAGGCAGCTGGTCCTAGCTCTCAGAGAGTGTATGTCTCCATGTGAGGAGGCAACTAGGAGCATGGCTGCTTGTTTTCCCTAACTTTGGATACAAAGTGTTTGAGTTTGGAAGGATATTTGCTACATAACCAAGGACTGGTCAGACTACGGACACAGTAAGGCTCGGTTGAGCAGAAGTTTGTTTTTGTTTGATTGATGGCAAGATGCCCTTTTTCTTCTGTTTGGAATCTCCTGTGCATTAAACATGGTGTTTTCCTAAAGAGACTGTGTGTTTGTCCCTACCGTGAGTCTGATCCCTTACAATTAGTGTAGAATGCGGGCACAAGACCCAGAGACTGTACCCCTTGCAGTGGCATTTTTGAAAAAATAAATAAGAGCAACAAGAAACTAACCAATTGTTGATAACCGCTACCCAAGTGGCCATGCAGGAGCAGAAGGATTTCAATAGGCTTATACAGACTCAGCTGCAGTCCTTGACTGACATAGTCCTACGTGTGGACAATGTTGCAGATTTACGCAAGCGAGTGCAGGCTGCATTACAGAAAATGACGGCCGAGGATGATGTGGAGGCTTTCCTCACGGTTTTTGAGAGGGTGGCAGAGCGTGAAGGGCTACCCCCGGACCAATGGGCTGAGGTCCTTGCCCCTTTTTTGACCGGAGACCCACAGAAGCCTATTTTGATTTAAATGCTGCAGAGGCCGGGAAATATGAAGCTCTGAAAACTGAGATTCTAGCCCACCTTGGCGTAACAATGGCTGTGAGAGCTCAGCGCGTCCATGCTTGGCAATTTAAGGTGGACCAGCCTGCAAGGTCCCAGATGTACGACCTCATTCACCTCACACAGATGTGGTTAGAGCCAGAGGTCGTCACTCCAGCCCAAATCTTGGAGAGAGTTGTAGTAGACCGCTTTGTGAGAGCCCTTCCAACCCCTATACAGCGGTTTGCCGGGAAAGCTGATCCTAAAGATGCCAATGAATTGGTGGCCCTCGTCGAGCGGTGCTTGTGTACTGAGGATTTTCTTTGGGTGTAGTACCCACAGAATCCTTCTCCAAGAGACAGAAGCCCACCAACCCGGGAAAAAGCGATCCCTCTAAAGTGGGGGAAAAGGGAAGTAAATGCGATGGAGGATCCTGAGGTGCAAGGAGTGAAGAGGCTCAATCACCAAAGAGAGACCCACCAGGACAGGGGTCCTATAGTGTGCTGGTGTTGCCAAGAACCAGGACACCTCGCCGCCAGTTGTCCGCTAAACCAGAAATCTATGGATTACAGTATGACCCAGAAAAGCTCTTTTGTTGCTACACCAGGAGACACCCCACAACAGCCAGGCGGCACTGAGAAACAAATATGTGCCATTAAAGAGGACGGTTGCCAAATGACTGCCTTGCTGGATTCTGGCAGTCTAGTAACTCTAGTGCATGCCAGTCTCGTGAACCCCCAAAACCGTGCTACCCCACGGGCATTGTATCTATCGAATCTCCCTGTGGCACTATGGACCATGAGGTGGGAGTAGTCCCATATCTCATGTAAAACACTTTACTTGGACGAGACTTCAGTTTTTCTGGGATTTATGGGATAACGCCAAGGGAGCAAGGCCCCAGTGGGATCGGATTCCTACTGCCCAGAACTGTTGGAGGGGCAGAACAAAGAGAGAGTCTGCCCATTTTCCCTTGGAGGTCCTTGCAGGTGACACAGAGAACCCCCATCCAGAGTTAGATCTGCCGGACCTGCCCACGACCCAGGAAAACTTTGGCACAGCCCAGCTTAGGGACCCCACTTTAGCTAGGGCAAGGGAACGGGTAAAAGTGATAAATGGGGTATCCCAAGAGCTTGGGGAGGAGGCCATATTCCCACATATTGCTATGGAAAATAACCTGTTATACAGAGTCGATGAAGTTCGAGGAGAGAGACTTGAACAGTTGCTAGTACCTCAACCTCATAGACACATGGTACTGGACCTGGCACATTCTCATGTTCTTGGGGAACATCTGGGGGTGGATAAAACTAAGCAAAGAATATTGCAACGTTTTTATTGGCCAGGTTTACACAAAGAGGTAAAAGTGTACTTTGAATCTTGCCCAGTTTGTCAGCTCACTGCTCCGGTCTCATGTTTCCGGAGTCTAATGGTACCTTTACCCATCATTGAGGTGCCCTTTAACAGGATTGCCATGGATATTGTGGGTCCCTTGGTTAAGTCCGCTGGGGGGCACCAGTATATCCTGGTTGTCTTGGACTATGCTACCCGGTATCCAGGGGCAATCCCGTTAAGGAACCCCTCAGCTAAGAGTATTGCTAAAGAGCTTTCTCTTATATTTTCACGTGTGGGTATTCCTCAGGAGCTGCTAATTGACCAGGGCACGCCCTTCATGTCAAAGGTTACTAAAGAGTTATGCCAATTGTTTAAAATTAATCACTTACGTACTTCTGTGTACCACCCACAAGCGGATGGACTAGTGGAAAGGTTCAACAAAATGCTGAAATAAATGTTAAAACAAGTGGTAGCGGCAAATGGTAGGGACTGGGACTGCCTCTTGCCCTATCTCGTGTTCGCTATACGGGAGGTACCCCAAGCCTCCACCGGCTTTTCCCCTTTCGAGTTGCTGTATGGCAAACACCCGAGGGGCCTATTAGATATAGCAAAAGAGACCTGGGAACAAGATGCGACCCCACTCAAAAGTGTAGTGGAACATATTGCTCAATTGCAAGACTGGATTGGAAAGGTCATGCCCATTGTTAAGTCCAACTTGCAACAGGCTCAGCAGGCTCAGGCTAGAGCCTATAACTCTTCCGCCAAAATCCTAACCTTTAACCCCCGTGACAGAGTCCTTGTGCTGGTACCTACAGTGGAGAGCAAATTTCTAGCGAAATGGCAAGGGCCATACGAGGTCGTAGAACAGGTGGGAGAAGTTAACTATAGGGTACATCAGCCTGGTAAAAGGAAACCCTACCAAATCTACCATGTCAATCTATTGAAGCCCTGGAAAGACAGAGAATCCCTTATGGTCCAAGCACCCTTGGCGATGACTACCACAGGTCCTTCTACCATGCCAGGGGTAGAGATCGCTGAGGCCTTGTCCGTAAGCCAAAAACAAGAAACCAAGGAATTTCTGCTAAGAAATAGGGAGTTCTTCTCTGATCTTCCAGGGGTAACTTCAGTAATAAAGCATGATATTGTGACTGAGCCAGAGGTGAAAGTTAACTTAAAACCTTATTGCATCCCCGAAGCTCGATGCCAAGTAGTTGCAGAGGAAATAAGGAGGATTTTGGATCTTGAGGTAATAGAAGAGTCCCATAGTGAGTGGTGTAGTCCAATCATCCTTATTCCCAAGCCGGATAGGAAGCATCCGATTTTGTAATGATTTCCGAAAGTTAAATGAGGTGTCAAAATTTGATGCTTATCCAATGCCCAGGGTAGATGAATTAATTGAGTGTCTAAGACATGCCCGATATATCACCACCCTGGACCTTACGAAGGGGTATTGGCAAATACCACTTACAGAACGTGCAAAAGAGAAGACAGCCTTTTCTACTCCTGAGGACCACTGGCAGTACATGAGGATGCTATTCAGCCTACATGGGGCCCCAGCCACTTTTCAGAGGATGATGGATCGCATCCTTAAACCCCACCAAGCCTATGCATCTGCGTATTTAGATGACGTGGTAATTTTTAGCGCAGACTGGGAGAGCCACTTACCTAAAGTGCAGGCTGTTATTAACACCCTCCAGGGTGAGGGTCTGACAGCCAATCCTAAGAAGTGTGCTGTGGGATTAGAGGAGGCTCGGTATCTGAGGTACAGTATTGGCAGGGGGATAGTAAAACCCCAAGTCACAAAGATCAAAGCAATCCAAAGTTGGCCAAGACCCCTGAATAAAAAACAGGTCAGGGCTTTTTTGGGGTTAGTAGGCTATTGCAGAAGGTTTGTCCCCAATTTTGCTACATTAGCCGCTCCCCTTACCAAGGGCGGGAGGTCCACAGGAGTAACTTGGTCCCCAGAAGCTGAGAAAGCTTTCCAGAACCTAAAGACAGCTCTGTGTAATAGTCCTGTCTTAATCACCCCAAATTTCACACAGGAATTTATAGTACAGACGGATGCTTCAGAAGTGGGATTAGGTGCAGTGTTGTCCCAAGTGGTGAATGGGGAGGAACCCCCATAGCGTTCTTAAGCAGAAAATTGACCCCTGCTGAAAAAAGGTACGCCATTGTAGAACGGGAATGTTTAGCCATCAAATGGGCTCTTGAAAGTTTAAAATATTATCTGTTAGGGCAACAGTTTAGGCTCCTAACTGACCATGCCCCACTCAAATGAATGGCTCAAAATAAGGAGAAAAATGCAAGAGTTACTAGATGGTTCTTGGCTCTAGAGAATTTTAAATTTTTAGTAGAACATAGACCAGGTAGCCAACAAACTAACGCTGATGCCCTCTCCAGAGTTTACAGTCTGTTTGCCCAAGGTGCTCAACCCCCCAAGTTTGAGCAGAGGGGGGAGATATGTAGCAGGGTGCCTGTAAAATGGGTTAAAATTACAGGAAATGTAATTGATGGGATATATGTTCCTCCACGGATTCTTAGATTTGCAATCTAAGATAATGTAATGGAATGTGATTATGAGCGTTATTGTGAAATGCCTATTTCTAATATAATCGCATAGATATAAGTGCTTATTTTCTTATAACCAGCTATTAGCCTTAATCATGCTCAAATTAGATGTCTGCCAGCTTCTCCTTTCATGTGAAACAGAACTGCAAGAGTTAAAGTACAAAGAACAAAGTTAAGAAGATTGCACCTATTTTTCAGGCCTATGAGGCTACACTCAAGACAAACAGGAACTGAAAATAAGACATAATTAGCTATGATAGTCTGCTATCTCCTTATACAGATATAACCCAGCAAAGCTTACATTTTGTCACCATAATGAATATGTATAATTTGCGGTTTGTACACGCTTGTTTTATTCGATATTTGATTTGATAACGAAACATCCGGCTCTCAATATATCATTTTTGAGCCCAGGAAATAAACGTCAGAAGTAGGGATGAGCCGAACACCCCCCTGTTCGGTTCGCACCAGAACATGCGAACAGGAAAAAAGTTCGTTCGAACACGCGAACACCGTTAAAGTCTATGGGACACGAACATGAATAATCAAAAGTGCTAATTTTAAAGGCTAATATGCAAGTTATTGTCATAAAAAGTGTTTGGGGACCTGGGTCCTGCCCCAGGGGACATGGATCAATGCAAAAAAAAGTTTTAAAAACGTCCGTTTTTTCAGGAGCAGTGATTTTAATAATGCTTAAAGTCAAACAATAAAAGTGTAATATCCCTTTAAATTTCGTACCTGGGGGGTGTCTATAGTATGCCTGTAAAGGGGCGCATGTTTCCTGTGTTTAGAACAGTCTGACAGCAAAATGACATTTTGAAGGAAAAAACTCATTTAAAACTACCCGCGGCTATTGCATTGCCGACAATACACATAGAAGTTCATTGATAAAAACGGCATTGGAATTCCCCAAAGGGGAACCCCGAACCAAAATTTAAAAAAAAAAAATGAAGTGGGGTTCACCCTAAATTCCATATCAGGCCCTTCAGGTCTGGTATGGATATTAAGGGGAACCCCGGCCAAAATTTTAAAAAAAAATGACGTGGGGTTCCCCCTAAATTCCATACCAGACCCTTCAGGTCTGGTATGGATTTTAAGGGGAACCCCGCGCCAAAAAAAAAAAAAAAAATGGCGTGGGGTCCCCCCAAAAATCCATACCAGACCCTTATCCGAGCACGCAACCTGGCAGGCCGCAGGAAAAGAGGGGGGGACGAGAGTGCGGCCCCCCCTCCCTCCTGAACCGTACCAGGCCACATGCCCTCAACATTGGGAGGGTGCTTTGGGGTAGCCCCCCAAAACACCTTGTCCCCATGTTGATGAGGACAAGGGCCTCATCCCCACAACTCTGGCCGGTGGTTGTGGGGGTCTGCGGGCGGGGGGCTTATCGGTATCTGGAAGCCCCCTTTAACAAGGTGACCCCCAGATCCCGGCCCCCCCCCGTGTGAAATGGTAAGGGGGTACATAAGTACCCCTACCATTTCACGAAAAAAGTGTCAAAAATGTTAAAAATGACAAGAGACAGTTTTTGACAATTCCTTTATTTAAATGCTTCTTCTTTCTTCTATCTTCCTTCATCTTCTGGTTCTTCTGGTTCTTCTGGTTCTTCCTCCGGCGTTCTCGTCCAGCATCTCCTCCGTGGCGTCTTCTATCTTCTTCTCCTCGGGCCGCTCCGCACCCATGGCATGGGGGGAGGCTCCCGCTCTTCTCTTCTTTTCTTCTCCTCTTCTCTTCTTCATTTTCTTCTCCGGGCCGCTCCGCAATCCATGCTGGCATGGAGGGAGGCTCCCGCTGTGTGACGGCGCTCCTCGTCTGACAGTTCTTAAATAACGGGGGGGCGGGGCCACCCGGTGACCCCGCCCCCCTCTGACGCACGGTGACTTGACGGGACTTCCCTGTGACGTCACGGGGAATGCCACAGGGAAGTCCCGTCATGTCCCGTGCGTCAGAGTGGGGCGGGGTCACCGGGTGGCCCCGCCCCCCGTTATTTAAGAACTGTCAGACGAGGAGCGCCATCACACAGCGGGAGCCTCCCTCCATGCCAGCATGGGTTGCGGAGCGGCCCGGAGAAGAAAATGAAGAAGAGAAGAAGATGAAGAAGATGAAGAGAAGAGCGGGAGCCTCCCCCCATGCCATGGGTGCGGAGCGGCCCGAGGAGAAGAAGATAGAAGACGCCGCGGAGGAGATGCTGGACGAGAACGCCGGAGGAAGAACCAGAAGAGCCAGAAGAGCCAGAAGAACCAGAAGATAAAGGAAGATAAAGGAAGATAGAAGAAAGAAGAAGCATTTAAATAAAGGAATTGTCAAAAACTGTCTCTTGTCATTTTTAACATTTTTGACAGTTTTTTAGTGAAATGGTAGGGGTAAGAACCCCCTTACCATTTCACACAGGGGGGGTGCCAGGATCTGGGGGTCCCCTTGTTAAAGGGGGCTTCCAGATTCCGATAAGCCCCCCGCCCGCAGACCCCCACAACCACCGGCCAGGGTTGTGGGGATGAGGCCCTTGTCCTCATCAACATGGGGACAAGGTGTTTTGGGGGGCTACCCCAAAGCACCCTCCCAATGTTGAGGGCATGTGGCCTGGTACGGTTCAGGAGGGGGGGGCCGCACTCTCGTCCCCCCCTCTTTTCCTGCGGCCTGCCAGGTTGCGTGCTCGGATAAGGGTCTGGTATGGATTTTTGGGGGGACCCCACGCCGTTTTTTTTTTTTTTTTTTTGGCGTGGGGTTCCCCTTAAAATCCATACCAGACCTGAAGGGTCTGGTATGGAATTTAGGGGGAACCCCACGTCATTTTTTTTTTTTAAATTTTGGCCGGGGTTCCCCTTAATATCCATATCAGACCTGAAGGGCCTGGTATGGAATTTAGGGGGACTCCCACGTCATTTTTTTTTTTAATTTTGGTTCGGGGTTCCCCTTTGGGGAATTCCCATGCCATTTTTATCAATGAACTTCTATGTGTATTGTCGGCAATGCAATAGCCGCGGGTAGTTTTAAATGAGTTTTTTCCTTCAAAATGTCATTTTGCTGTCAGACTGTTCTAAACACAGGAAACATGCGCCCCTTTACAGGCATACTATAGACACCCCCCAGGTACGAAATTTAAAGGGATATTACACTTTTATTGATTGACTTTAAGCATTATTAAAATCACTGCTCCTGAAAAAACGGCCGTTTTTAAAACTTTTTTTTGCATTGATCCATGTCCCCTCTGGCAGGACCCAGGTCCCCAAACACTTTTTATGACAATAACTTGCATATTAGCCTTTAAAATTAGCACTTTTGATTTCTCCCATAGACTTTTAAAGGGTGTTCCGCGGCATTCGAATTTGCCGCGAACACCCCAAATTGTTCGCTGTTCGGCGAACTTGCGAACAGCCAATGTTCGAGTCGAACATGAGTTCGACTCGAACTCGAAGCTCATCCCTAGTCAGAAGTACCAAACTTACTGAACGTGTCCGTGTCAGTGATTGTGGTTAAATGTGCACATTTTCACATCGAAGGTTAATTTGGCCAGGGGGACAGAAACAAGACTACCGAGCGGTTCTGTTCGGTCCAAAACATTTGGCGCCCAACGTGGGGCTCGAGATTTTGGCCCAAAAGGAAGCCGTACTTAGAGGACGCTGAAACAAAATCAAATACGGGCGGAGCAGAGCCTGATCAACTCTGGAGAAAACGGTAAGACACTTTTTAATAATTTGTCTGCTGTTTGATCCGCATCCGTATTTGGTTAATTTCTGTCTCCGCATTGGCTTCCCAAGGTCCACAAAGACAGGTATATATCTTGTCTCGAGCCTATTTATATAGTACGAACCTGCGATTGTTTCTGACCCGCCTGTATTTGTATTTGGAGTATATTGTGTTTTGTTTTGTCGAACGATCGTGTTGTGTGACGGCTGTTGTGAATGGGGGATTGATTATATGTTCGCAGATGGAGGTGACGTGGTTAAACTTCTCTTGAGGATTGATATCAAGAGAGGGCGTCAGGACGCGGTAAACTCCTCCTGGGGCAAATAAAGCACGGGTGCGGTAAAGCACGGGTTACCAGGAAAGGGGGCGTCAAATTACGCCCAGCGGTGGCGTGGGGATCCCGTGAGGATCTGATTAAGTCCAGAATTCACTCCAGTCGTCACATCAATTGTTGTTGACAATGTCATGTCCTAGATGTGTCTGTGGACTGTTATTTGGCATTAATGAGGAGGCCTGGGGCTTGGTCACAAAGGTAGAGCCAGGTTATAAGAGATCTATTCTCGGTTACAAACCCCTAGTGCCAGAGGTCCCCCAAGTAATGGTATTCAGATTGAATGTACATTATCCAGTGAAGTTTTCAGTTGGTAAGAAATTGGAAGTTATTTAGGCTGAGGCTAGGATAAGAGGACAGGGAAGTAAAAGTTGTCCCCTGCAACCTCAGCAGCCAGAAGATTACGAGGAGGCAGAGAAAGCCAGAGTAAGGAGTTTGTGTTTGAGTTGGGACGTGTAGAAGACGTTTAAAATGGGTCACTGAATACCAGTTGTTGACTCACATTCTGTGTTTTGTCTGGTCTGTTTCATGTCTCCCCTTTTGCAGATTTAACAGAGATCTCTTCACTTCCTCATCTTCTATATCACCCTGTCACTGCACATCATTTATTTTCTGTTTTATTTCAACCTTTCTTCCTTTCCTCTCCTCCTATTCAATTCAAGAGTTGTGTGAAATGGGAAATAAGTTAATTATGCCCACAGAGGGCAGTTTGGCTTGTGATTTGGTATTAGAATGGGAGGGAGAGGCTGCTGTAAAAAAGGGAAAGAAATTAGCAAAAGTTTGTGGAATTGATATGCATTTGGGTGGGAGATTACAAGTAGATGAATGGCGTACTGTTTTTTGAAACGTAAATAAGGTCTGTTGCCAGATTATAGGTTGCTACGGGCAGCAGATGCTTGGTTTAAAGTTGCAAACGCTATTCATGAAGAAGAGGGTGGATGGAACCAAAATGGTTGCATCGTGTACATGTACAAGAAAATTAGAAAAGAGGAAGCTAAGTAGTCAGCCACTGCCCTATAATGGCGTCTGGTCCCCAAGTAGACACTGCCCTTCGTCTACCACCCCTCTGTTCTAAGTGACACCTCCCCCTGTGGCAACATGCTCTATGCAACCGCCTACACCGAAACCCGCCCACATGTTTCCAGTGATGGTGCATAGTAGCAACCAATGTAGCATTTTAATTGAATAAATAATTTATGTATAGGATGTATTGAATATTTCTGAATATTTCAGTCAGAGTCTGAATTTATTTTGGTTTTAATTGTGTTTAAGTTGTATTAGCAAAAGAGGAAGTTTATGTATTCTAGGCATTATGCCAGAAGAGCAAAAGAGGAAGTGCTTTCTTTGCTTAAATCTATGTGCTGAGCATTTTGTATTCTAAAAAAAAAAGACTCAGTATCTAATTAGAATGTTTAGAAAGAAAGATAAATATCTATGTTGTGGAGATCGGCTGGACCGAGGCTCCCTATAAAAAAATTATTCTGTATGGAGATGGTTCACATCTCTACTCTAAAATGCCTGAAGTCAATATGTGTACAAGAAGTTTGCTGATTTGAGTTTTAGCGTGCTGAAGAGAGAGCATAGACACATGTTAGCTGCCGCATTTATTTCAGGTCTTAAAGAGTCGATCCGAAAGGGTCTGAGTATAGAGAACCCACAACCTTTGAGCTTGAGGCATTGTTATTAGTAGTTATTAGGTCCAGAATCCTCACAGAACAGTAGAGAGTAGCTCCTCTCATGATGGCCTCTGACACACCCTATCTGCGCCCACCAGTACCAACTCCATGTGTCTGCTTGCTACAACTGCGAAAGACCCAGCCATTCCAGAAGGGAATACCGAAGCCCATGGAAATTCACCCATAGTCCCCCAAATCCCAACCACAGTCAAACTGGGCCATACAGAACCAGTCACACTCGTTGTCAAGAATCTCAGGACCCACCTCACCAACCGCCACACCCCACTTCGGAACACATGGACCTTCTCCGCTAGGATTCCAGCAAGCCTGTGTCACCTGCCCCTGTCATGACACAGGTGCAGCCCGGTCCGTAATCAGGGCAGAAGAATTACCCGATACCTCATTCCTATCGGACATTAACATTGCATGTGTAGGGGTTGATGGAACGCCCAGAAAGAGCCCGTTGACCCGCCCCCTGCAAGTCGGCAACTTTCCTGACTTATTAGCGAAATTTGTGGTCTCATCCACATGCCCCTTGAACCTACTAGGAACTGATGTTCTGTCCAGGCTCCAAGCCTCTATCTCCTTCAAACCTGATGGTGGTGTTCTGATCACCTCACCACTGGCCATCAATGACGCATCGGCACTCTGCCTCATCCCACTCCTGTTATCCCTGAACTGAAAAGACGAACCTAAAGTCCCTGAAGAATCTTTGGATCCGGTCCCCACATGCCTATGGTCCACAGGGCCGGAAGACATAGGATATCTGAAAGTGCCGCCAGTCATGGTACAACTGAAATCTGGGGCTCTCCTACCCAGAAAACCACAATAACCCTTGAAGCCTGCACAATCGACATCCATCTCAAGACAAGTTGAGGCTTTTCTGTCAAATGGAGCCTTGGTACCCTGTAAATCTCCTTGTAACACACCACTGTTCCCAGTGAAGAAGCGAACCACAAAAGAGGAACCAGAAAAGTACAGGATGGTACAAGACCTCAGAGCAGTGACTGAAGCTATCATCCTGGAGACCCCCACCGTCCCCAATCCCCACATGTTGCTAGCAGAGCTACACCTGGACTGTTATGCCACAAGGTGCCCAGAACTCCCCTACTCAATTTGCCAAAGCAATGGCTCTCATCCTGGACACATGGATGAGACTACACCCAGATGTTGTACTTCTCCAATATGTATATGACCTCCTGCTGTGTGCAGATTCCTTCGGTGACGCCTCCATATTTTCAGAAAGTCTCCTCCACTACCTGGTTGAGCAAGGTTGAAAAGCCTTAAAAAGCAAAAAGTCCAGAAAGAAGGTGATTTTCCCAGTCCTCTGCATCTCCCAAGGCACCTGACATCTCACTGAAGAAAGAGTTGCTGCAATCAAGGGCATCCCTTTGCCTCAAGGTCAAGCAATCCCTTTATGATGCCCTGAGATCTGACCCTTTCCTGCTTTCTCCAGAAGCTGTGGACAATTTTGAAACTCTGAAGGAGATCCTCTCAACAGCCTCTGCTTTTGGACTAAAAGACTTTCAAGACTTTTCAAACTGTTTGTCTCAGAGAGGCAAGGACATGTCACAGAAGTTTTGGCTCAGGCCCATAATAACAGACTCGGTATCACTCCTATCAACTGGACTCAGTGATCAAGGGGGGACCTTCCTGCCTCAGAGCCGTCTTTGCAACCCAAGTTCTCTTGGACAAGACTGCGGACCTCGTCTTGGGTCACCCCTTAATCCTCCTTGCTCCTCATGACATCCCTGCCATCCTGAACCAGATCCAACCCAGACACCTGTCTTCACAAAGGCACCTCAGACTCCAGTGTGCCTTACCTCCCCCTGACAATATCACCATTCTCCAATGTGATACCCTCATCCCATCCACTCTACTTCCCCTTCTCGAGGGGGGAACCTCTGTGGAAGATGATTACCACTATACCGCCCATGACTGTTTTGAAGTGATGAAGATGGAGACATCACACCTGCTGACAGTCAGTGAAACTGCCCTTGAAAATCCTGACCTGACAATCTTTGTGGATGGTTCCAGATATGCAGATGATGCTGGGCGGTACCATACAGGATATGCAGTTACCACAGAAGATACAGTCCTCCAAGCCTCAGCGTTACCCCCCTCCATGTCTGCACAAGAAGCAGAGTTGCAGGCCCTAACTATGGCATGCAAGTTGGCAGAAGGAAAATGAGCTAACATCTACACAGACTCAAGATATGCTCTGGGAGTAGCCTGTGATTTTAGGATCATCTGGAAAACTAGAGGATTCCTGACAGCAGCAGGAACTCCTGTAAAACACAGCACAGCTATCAAGAACCTAATGGATGCCTTACTGCTCCCAACGCAGGTGGCCATACTTAAAGTGAAAGCACACGGCAAGCTGGTTTCCCAAGAAGCACGAGGCAATTATTTGGCAGATACTGCCGCAAAGCAAGCTGCAGATGGAACGCGAGAAGTGGTCAGCAGAGTGAATGCACCTATCCTGGATGACCCAATAGACAGCCCTGAAGAGACAACACAAACGACCATGATTCTACAAAACCTTCATGTAAACAGGACTCACCTCAAGGAGCAACAAGAGACAGCTGACAAAGAGGAAAAAGAAGTGTGGATCAAAAAAGGAGCCACAGAAGTTGAAGGAATCACTGAATTAAACAAGAGACTGCGTCTGCCACGTAGGCTGGAAGCCTATCCCGTTACCAACATGACGGCGAACACCACAGCTAAAAGACTTTTAACAGAATTAGTGTGCAGATATGGTGTTCCAGAGGTTATAGAGAGTGATCAGGGGCCGGCTTTCACGGCCTCAGTAACCAGGGAGATATGGACAGCCTTAGGGGTCACACTAGCTTTCCACACTCCATACCATCCTCAGAGTAGTGGGAAGGTGGAAAGACTAAATGGCACAATAAAGTCTAGAATGCTAAAAATGTCTCAGGAAACAGGAATGAGTTGGCCAGACAGCCTACCCATTGCCTTGTTCAGTGTCAGGTACACCCCAAGGGGAAATCATGGTTTGTCACCCTATGAGATATTGTTTGGTTCAGCCCCCAGACTGGGTTGTTACTTTCCACAACAGCTGCAACTGCAATCTGATGTATTAACTGATTATGTGACTGCCTTATCTCGAGAATTAATCCATGTGCAAGTGTTTTCTTCCATTCCAGATCCTGAGTTAGACACAGGACCGCACAAGTTGGTCCCTGGTGATTGGGTCCTGATAAAGAAGTTTTTGAGGAAACACACCCTTGAACCCAGATATGATGGTCCTTTCCAAGTCCTTCTGACAACCACCACATCAGTAAAAGCGGCCGGAAAGAACTTGTGGATACACGCCTCTCCTTGCAAGAAAGTCCCTGTGCCCAAAGAGGAGGCTGAGGAGACCAAACCATGATCCTGCTTATCCTTTTTGTCATAATCTTTGCTCAAGCCCAAGAGGTGGCCATTAAACAGGAAAATGGTATAACTCAATTCTGGTACAACTCATCCAACACACATGTTGCCACGTTTATATCCCCTTATAGTAAGATACTTCCAGGTACAGATTACAAAATCCGAACCTATGAAGGAACAGTAGGTCCCATGACTGTGTATGTATGTGTCACTGATGACTACTGGGGCGACAACTGTGATTACTGGGGAACAGTGGGTTGGAACACTGGGGACACAAACTGGGGGTATAAGCCTGAAATCGCCCAAAATAAGAAAGACAAGAATGGGAAATCACTCCTAGACAGAATGACAATCAACAAGCACACAGATCAATACTTCACAAAAGAGTTTAGACTAACCATTGAGAATCCCAGCCCAGGGGACAGTGGGACCTATGTATTGGGTCTGTGGTGGGCAAATGGGTATCCCAGCTTTAGGAAACCTTTTCAACTGAAAGACATGTTCAATAACCCAGAGTGGACAGTTCCCCAATCTACATCCAATTCGAACCCCCTAAAGCCTCACATACAATAATTAGGAGACATGGTAGCCATAGCAGACCCTACCTTTGAGGACACCATGGCTGCTGAGACCGTTTTTTCAGATGTCAACTTATCGCTCGAATGGATGAGGTACAATGCAGGGAAACATAACAAGACTAATTGCTACGTGTGTGGAGGGGCTAAACCACATCTAGGAACAGTCCCCCTTAACATACCCCCAGAACATGAGACCTGTGTCCTTAGTTTGTTCACAAACACAGCTACAAACCACTCCCTATGCGAGTATTGGAAAAAGGAGTACCCCATAGTCACTAAAGCCCCTAAACCAGCAGAAGGTATTACCATATATCCTGGCAATTATACATGTTATGAGAAGTACCATGGGGTGGGAAAACCCCTTGGGAACTTCACTGAGGGTTACTGCAAGTCTTATAGTAAGGTGTCTGCAGACCTAGTGCAGAATCAAGTCCAGTCCCTAGGAGATGTGTACTGGATTTGTGGGGACATGAAAGTTAGAAGTAGAATGACAGGACAGTGAACAGGAGAATGTGCAATGGCTAAAACCATAATGCCCCTGCATATTTTCTCAGAGAACCCAGAGCCAGAAGCAAGCGATGTACCCAAACCCAACAGGAAATGTAGGAGTGCCCCAGCAGGGAGCTTTGACCCCCATGTATACATAGATGCCATAGGGGTCCCAAGGGGGGTCCCAGATGAATTCAAAGCAAGAGACCAAGTAGCAGCAGGTTTCGAGTCACTGATTCCCATTATCACTGTAAACAAGAATGTAGACTGGATAAATTACATCTACTACAACCAGCAAAGATTTGTCAATTACACCAGGGACGCACTACAAGGTCTGGCCGAACAGTTAGAGGCAGCATCACACATGACTTTCCAAAACCGTATGGTCTTAGACATGCTCCTAGCTGAGAAGGGGGGTGTATGCAAGATGATCCCTGAGACAAGTACATGCTGCACTTACATCCCAGACAACACTGGTCCAAATGGTAAAGTGACTTTAGCCATCCAAAAACTAGAGAATCTGTCTAAAGAATTAAAACAGAATTCAGGGCTCACCAACCCATGGGACCAGTATTTTACCTGGATAAAAGGAGGATGGCAGGGACTACTGACCCAGATAGGGATAGCCGTCCTGACAATAGCTGCCATAATCTGCTGTGTCTTCCCCTGTATTAAGAAGTGTGTAGAAAAAGCTGTTGACCAAAATATCCCCACGTTTGTGAACCAAAAGATCCCAGATGACGACGATGTCGATGTAGGGCTTGATGAAACCCATGATGAAAGTTACACATTACGCTCTGTTACAGTCACCCTTCCCCGAGATGCAACACCGTAGGGCTATAGGGACAGATAGCACCTGGCGGCGTTTCACCAGCTGTATTGAGGGGGGTGGTGAGCTAGTTACAGCCCTTTCTCTACATACAGCCTAAAAGAGTTGCAGTCAGTGAAATGAGCCGGGTGAAAATGACAGGTTGTTCTCCAGTGTGAGGGACAGTTTTAGAAAATACGCATTTCAAGGGGGGACTGTAATGGAATGTGATTATGAGCGTTATTGTGAAATGCCTATTTCTAATATAATCACATAGATATAAGTGCTTATTTTCTTATAACCAGCTATTAGCCTTAATCATGCTCAAATTAGATGTCTGCCAGCTTCTCCTTTCATGTGAAACAGAACTGCAAGAGTTAAATTACAAAGAACAAAGTTAAGAAGATTGCACCTATTTTTCAGGCCTATGAGGCTACACTCAAGACAAACAGGAACTGAAAATAAGACATAATTAGCTATGATAGTCTGCTATCTCCTTATATAGATATAACCCAGCAAAGCTTACATTTTGTCACCATAATGAATATGTATAATTTGCGGTTTGTACACGCTTGTTTTATTCGATATTTGATTTGATAACGAAACATCCGGCTCTCAATATATAATTTTTGAGCCCAGGAAATAAACGTCAGAAGTACCAAACTTACTGAACGTGTCCGTGTCAGTGATTGTGGTTAAATGTGCACATTTTCACATCGAAGGTTAATTTGGCCAGGGGGACAGAAACAAGACTACCCAGCGGTTCTGTTTGGTCCAAAACAATAATTCCAGCATAGACTTTGTCATGTACCTGATGGTGGAGCCCGATATGCAGGGAGAGGCCTCTCTTACAACCCTGACTCGAGAACCCCTGATAGGACAGACAGGAGGCTCGGGAGTACAGCGCAGCACAAGTGCCTGACAGGAACTCTGGTGCTGGAGCTGAGCTGGGTCTCAGAAGACTCTGCAAAGATACTGGCAGTGTAGAAGATGACTGGAACTGCAGACTGGTTGAAGACAGGAACAGCTGGAAGCCGGACACAGCAGTCAGAGAGGGAGGTGTTCTGTAGATCGGAGCACAAGCAGATGGAGACAGGCCGGGTCGGTAACAGGCAGGCAGATCAGGTACAAGTTCAGAGGCAGAAGCAGAGTCATGGTGCAGGCCGGGTCGGTAGCAGGCGGGCAGCAGGCAGACACGGGGGGAAGACAGGAGCATAGTCAGGACAAGCCGGGATCAGAGGCAGGCAGAAGGCAGGGGTAGTCAGGAACAAGCCGGGTCAAACAGAAACAGGTATACAGGAATAAACAGGCAGCAGGGATCTCCAGGAAATGTTGTAGACCAAACAGCAAGAGGCCTGGGCATCAGTCTCCTCTAAATAGCGCATCTAGCGCCAAGAATTGTCTCAATGCGCGTTCGCCTGCCGCCTAATGCACGTCTGCGCATGCGCAGGCGCCAAACAACTCTTCTTGCGGGAGAACTGCACACAGGTGTTCTTCTGCCATCTTGGTTTCTGGCTGCCCTTATTGACAGACTTTAGGGTAAAGAAGGATAATTCTTTACCCTCTATTGGTAAAGTCAGTTCCGGGGCTGGATTTATTGGGAGTCTGATAGAGATTCGGGTGGGACAGACTCCCAAGTCCATGGACCGCAGTTTAACCACTTGAAAACTGGGCACTTTAACCCCCCTCCTGCCCAGACCAATTTTCAGCTTTCAGTGCTCTCACACTTTGAATGACAATTACTCAGTCATGTAATACTGTACCCAAATTAATTTTTTGTCCTTTTTTTCATACAAATAGAGCTTTCTTTTGGTGGTATTTGATCACCTCTGGGTTTTTTATTTTTTTGCGCTATAAATGAAAAAAGACTAAAAATTAAAAAAAAAAAACAATTTTTCTTAGTTTCTGTGATAAAATTTTGCAAATTATTAATTTTTCTTCATAAATTTTGGCCACAATTTATACTGCTACATATCTTTGGTAAAAATAACCCAAATTAGTGGATATTATTTGGTCTTTGTGAAAGTTAGAGAGTCTAAAAGCTGTGGTGCAAATTATAAAAAATTGATCACAACTGATGTACTGTCGGCCTCATTTCTTGCAAGCCGAACAAGTCAGGGAAATAAAAAATACCCCCCAAATGACCCCTTTTTTGAAAGTAGACATTCCAAGGTATTTAGTAAGATGCAATGCATGGTGAGGTTTTTGATGTTGTCATTTTTTCCCACAATTCTTTGCAAAATGAAGATTTATTCCCCCCCCACAAAATTGTCATTGTAATAGGTTATTTCTCTCACATGACATGTGTATACCACAATTGACACGCCAAAATACATTCTGCTACTCCTCCTGAGTATTCTGATACCACATGTGTGGGACTTTTCACAGCCTAGCCACACAGAGAGGCCCAACATGCAGGGAGCACCATCAGGTGTTCTAGGAGCATAAATTACACATCTAACTTGTTGACTACCTATTACACTTTTGAAGGCCCTGGAGCACCAGGACAATGACACATGACACTGACGTGGCACTGATGACAGATGGCACTGATACGTGGCACTGATGACACGTGACTCTGATGTAACACTGATGACAGATGGCACTGATACGTGGCACTGATGACACGTGACACTGATGTGGCACTGATGACAGATGGCACTAATATGTGGCACTAATGACATGTGACACTGATGACAGATGGCGCTAATATGTGGCACTGATGACAGATGGCACTGATGACAGATGGCACTGATACGTGGCACTGATGACACGTGGCACTGATGACAGATGGCACTAATACGTGGCACTGATGACAGATGGCACTAATACGTGGCACTGATGACAGATGGCACTTATACATGCAGGGCCAGATTAAGAGCAACATGGGCCTGGTGCTAAGGATTTTGGTGGGCCTTTTTATAATAATAATTAAAATTAAAACGCAAAAATTTTTTTTGTTGAATTAAATTAAAGAGAGAGAGAGAGGGGGGTGATAGCGAGATGGGGGGCTGAAAAAAGAGGGGATGAAAGGGACGGGAAAAGAGAGAGAAAGGCGTTGAATGAGAGAGAGGGGGACGAGAGAGAGGAGGTGAGAAAAAGGGGAATAGAGAGAGGGTGAAAGAGAGAGAGGGTGGTAGGAAAGAGGGGGATGAAGGGGGCGAGAGAGAGAACAGGGTGAAAGAGAGAGAAGGGGGGCATAGTACATTACACGGGGGGGTGTATAGCACAGTACATTACATGGGTTGGCACTACACATTACATGGTGGATACATGGATACAACATTTAATGGTGGGCGAAGCACAGCACATTACACTGTTGGCACTGCCCAATACAGCACATTACAAGGTAGGCACAGTACATTATATGGTGGGCACAGCACATGACATGGTTGGCACTGCACAACACATTGCATGGTGGGCACAACACAGCACATGCACACGGTGGGCACAGGACCTTATATGGTGGGCACAGCACATGACATGGCGGGCACAGCTGAGCACATTACATGGTGGGCACTGCACGTTACAAGTGGGCACTGCACAGCACATTATAAGGTGGGCACAGCATATTATATGGTGGTTACTGCACATGACAAGGTGGGCACTGCATGACACCACATTATATGGTGGGCACTGCATGACACAGCACAGCACATTACATTGTGAGCACAGCACATTAATTGGTGGACACCGCACATGACATGGTGAGCCCTGCATAGCGCATTCCATTGTGGGTACTGCACGGCACATGCCATGGTGGACAATGTACAGCACATTACATGGTAAGCACTGCATGGCGCAGCACATGACATGGTGGGCACAACAAAGCACGACAGGGTGGGCACTGCACAGTAATTTACATGGTGGGCACTGCACATGACACGGTTGGCACTGCATGGCACAGCACATTACATGGTGGGTACAGCGCATTACATGGTGGGCACTGCATGGCACAGCGCATTACATGGTGGGCACTGAATGGCACAACACATTACATGGTGGGCACTGAATGGCACAACACATTTCATGGTGGGCAATGCAACTGCACATTACATGTTAGGAACTGCACATGACATGGTGGGCACTGCTGAACAGCCCAGCACATTGCAAAGTGGGCACAACACACTACATGCTGGGCACAACACATGGCAGGGTGGGCACAGCACATGACATGGTGGGAACTGCATATGACATGGTGGGCACTACAATGTACAGCACATGACATGGTGGGCACTGCAATGTACAGCACATGACATGGTGGGCACTGCAATGTACAGCACATGACATGGTGGGCACTGCAATGTACAGCACATGACATGGTGGGCACTGCAATGTACAGCACATGACATGGTGGGCACTGCAATGTACAGCACATTACATAGTGAGCACTGCAATGCACAGAAAATGACATACTGGGCACAGCACATTACATGGTGGGCACAGCACATTACATGGGGGCACTGCAATGCACATGACATGACATGGTGGGCACAGAACATTACATGGGGGGCAATGCAATGTACAGCACATGACATGGTGGGCACAGCACATTACATGGTGGGCACTGCAATGTACAGCACATGACATAGTGGGCACAGCACATTACATGGGGGCACTGCAATGCACATGACATGACATGGTGGGCACAGCACATTACATGGGGGCACTGCAATGTACAGCACATGACAGTGTGGGCACAGCACATTACATGGGGGCACTGCAATGCACATGACATGGTGGGCACAGCACATTACATGGAGGGCACTGCAATGCACATGACATGGTGGGCACAGCACATTACATGGGGGGAAGCAGCAGTCTTTCCCCTAGCACAATAAAACACCTCCCTAACAAATGTACTAACCTTATCTCAACAACAGCATGTAAGATGTCCTTCCTCCCGGGCTCCTGCTGGTTAAGACATCAGCGCCCCTCCCCCAGACAGCTCCCAGACACTGAGGAGGATAGGAGGATCTGTGTGAATGTAACAGATCCTGTGATAGGAGTCAGGCATCGGTAGAGACAAGACTGGGCTGCACTGACTAACTCTTGTCTCCTCCATGTGTGCACAGAGGGCTCCTCTTCCTTCAGGAAGGCACACAGATATTCAGAAGCCACTGCTATGGGCCTATATTGAGGGAGGGGCCTGGAGCTGCAGCTCCACCAGCCCCTATGTTAATCCGGCCCTGTATACATGGCACAGATGACAGATGGCACTAATACGTGGCACTGATGACACGTGACACTGATGACAGATGGCACTAATACGTGGCACTGATGACACGTGACACTGATGACAGATGGCACTGATACCTGGCACTGATGACACGTGACATTGATAACAGATGGCACGTGACACTGACAGGTGGCACTGATGACAGATGGCACTGATACACGGCACTGATGACAGATGGCACTAATATGTGGCAATGATGACAGATGGCACTTATACGTGGCACTGGGGACAGATGGCACAGGAGACAGATGGCAGTGGGGACAGATGGCACTAACAGATGGCAGTGGGGACAGATTGCACTGACAGATGGCAATGGGGACAGATGGCAGTGGAGACACATGGCACTGACAGATGGCAGTGGGGACAGATGGCACTGAGGTACTGTGATCACTTTATTTGCCTTTTTTTTCTGACACTCACAATCTGCAGCCGTTAGCCGGCGATGAGAGATGATCTCATATGTTTACATATGAGATCATCTCTCATTGGAAGCTCTGAATGCGCTGTAAACGGCCGCTGTGATTGGCCACTTACAGTGATCTGTGACTGGCTGTGTCCAAGGGACATGGCCAGCACAGAATTTCCAAGATGCGGGAGCGTGCATCGCGGAAGTAAACAGGAGGACGTCCAGGGATGCCGTCCCGACAATTGACGTCCGCGCTGTGGCCGTCTTTTGGCTATAGCGCGGGCGCGAAGTGGTTAATCTTTTCTTTTCAGGTCTTGATTAAGGCAGCTGGTCCTAGCTCTCAGAAAGTGTATGTCTCCATGTGAGGAGGCAACTAGGAGCATGGCTGCTTGTTTTCCCTAACTTTGGATACAAAGTGTTTGCATTTGGAAGGACATTTGCTACATAACCAAGGACTGGTCAGAAGTTTGTTTTTGTTTGATTGATGGCAAGATGCCCTTTTTCTTCTGTTTGTAATCTCCTGTGCATTAAACATGGTGTTTTCCTAAAGAGACTGTGAGTTTGTCCCTACCTTGAGTCTGATCCCTTACAATATATATATATATATATATATATATATATATATATATATATAATATTTTACTAAATGGTGTATGTTGCTTATTTTGTCACAGCAGTTGGCGGATCAAGGGGTCTTTGGGGGGTCAGTAAATACATGGTTACAAAATTGTGGGGCCCGTTTAAGGTATGGCGCTTCCACTTGGTGGTTCTCCCAGGAGTGAGGTCTCCTGGGGGAGGGGAATATGGAATTATGTGTGATGTCGGAACGTCTTCGAGCCGGTTGGGGCGAGGCTGAGGACATGGATGATTCCAGTTAAAATTATGCCTTAAGCACACCCAAAGACCTCTTGTTCTTGGGCATTACATTGTTGAATTTCCACTTATTGGTATGTTTTAATATTATGTTATTTTATTCTTTGGTTTAGAAATTTGGATGCTGTGGCCGTATAAAACCCATGTCACTCAGTCTGTGTCTTTATTCTAAATTTGTAAGGACCTAGGTTGACAAATCCTCTAGTCATGTTTTACACTTTTTTTTTTTTTGGTAGAGGTTTCAGTACTTCGGCATGCCCCTACAGAGATTATCATATTATATTTTATATACTAAACACTTAGCTTATTGCTTCTAGACTTTTCTCAGTGGACACTCTGATTGGTATGCATTGTTTATTATGCTTTTTCTCAGTGCCGTCACAAAGTAATCTAGAGCGATGTTGAGATGTATGAGCATTATGTGTCAGCAAAAATCCCCCCCCAAAATTGAGCACTAATCTGCATGCTTACCCCCAAGTACAAATCTGCCCCCCTGCTGAAATCCCCCCTTCGAGCACAAATCTTTGCCCCCATCCCCTAAACCCCCCCCAACACAAATACCCCTCCCCAAAAAAGTCACGTCTCCTACCACAAATCCTCTATCCCTCAAAATTCCCTCCAAGTCTACATAGCCTCCCTCTCAACCTCCTTGCAGCGTCCCCCCTCCCTCACATGAACCCACAGTGCTTTTTATTTTTCCCTCTTTTTATTATTTTCTTTCTTCCTTTATCATTTTTGGTTATTATCTATTAATTAATTCATTCCATTAGGGTAATTAAATATTTTGGTATCAATACAGATATCATCCATGAGTCATACAGACATTCTCATTATCAATCATCAAGAGGAGTTGTCTACAGTTAATTTTATTAAGTCATAGGTTTTGGTTTCTTCATAATTTTTAATATTTTTTATTTTTATGTTTGGTTTGTAATAGGTCTTTACAGGGATTTTTGGCATTATTATATATATATATATATATATATATATATATATATATATATATATATATATATATATATATATATATATATATATATATATATATATATAGTTATATATATATAGTTATATAATATTTAATTCTTATTTAATTAGATTAGATTTATCATCAGCTCTGGATGGCTTACAATGAGACATTCTGCATTTCGTTTAGATATGCAGCATCGTTTATGTGACAGCAATATGCATCTTGACATGCACTCTGGGTCAATCTGGCTGTATGTGTGACGGAACAGCCTCACATCGACTTGTTTGTCACTTCATCCATAGGATGTAACACTTGTACGTTGTTCAGTACGAGCGCCACGTTCATAACAATGTTTGGAATGCACGTATCGGCAACATATCGAGTCATGGAATGCACGTCGGTCTGCCATTTTGGACGAACCGGAAGTAACTACCAAATCTGTCCGTGACGCGGCGTGAGCTGGATTCTCGTTATTGGGGTCACATTTCTTTTATAAGTAAATTGGGCTGCAGTGGAGGGATACCCCAGAAGAAGTCTAATGAGACGAAACGCATTGGGAGGACTCCACTGCCGCCATTATTTTATACAAGCGCTTCGTCCTAAATGTGAGTTTGTTTTTTATATTAATACATTTTAACAGTTCATACGGAATTATGCTATGTGGCTCTTCTTTCTGCATTTCTCCTATCCTATCAATTGAAATCTGATATCACTCGATGTGCAATCACCTACATATGGAGACGGATTGTCCATGCGTTTTGGTTCGAAGTCAGAGAGGATTCCTAATACTACGCACTGGTTGTCAGTTGATAACACAAAGTATGTTTGACTCATAGAGCGTATGTTCTTTTGAGTTCAAACCATTTGGTAAGCTTACAACTGTCTCGGTGGAGGTTTTGCTGCACTGGTGTTCTCAGCCTTTTTTCATTTATATATCAGATTGGATGTCTAAGCGGTGATTTAGAACTTTCCTTTTATTCAATCAACACTGTGGATCGTTCATTTTATTTCACGGACACATTTATTTGAATTTTTCCTTTTCATCATCACTTTTCTGCAATGTTTAATTTTTAGTCATTCACATTTGTGGAATTTTATGATTTATTCATGTATTTATTTATTTTTTGCACATTGTATTAATTGTCACTTTATTGGGTTACATATCAATTTATTTACAGTCATTTGTGATTATTTTTGAAATATATATATATATATATATATATATATATATATATATATATATATATATATATATATATATATATATATATATGTGTGTGGTTAAGTTTAGTTTAGCCAAATTTAACACTTTAGCGCTACACTTAGTTTACCTTTACAATTAGCAAAATGATCTGTTTGTTGTGCTAGCTGCTATCACTTATTTTGGCAGCACGGGGTACCCTTTTTTAATATAAAGTACTTCGGCATGCCCCTACAGGGATTATCATATTATATTTTATATACCAAACACTTAGCTTATTGCTTCCACTTAGACTTTTCTCAGTGAACACTCTGATTGTTATGCATGGAACACATGAACTTCCCCACCAGTGTAGCACATTGAGAGGGTGGTCTTGTATTTACATTAGTAATATTTGCATATTTGAACCATTTTGACGTTTTGTTTGGATTATAGTCTATTCCACTATCAAGGAGAGTATCACCATCCTTTCATATGCATTTAATCAGATCAGGATTGAAAATATTTCTACCATGAGGACTTGTTTACACCATACGTGCATGAAAACTGATGGGAACTGAAGTGAAAACCGCACAGGTTTCACTTGGAGAGACATCAGTTTCACATCAGTTTTCATGCATGTCAGTTATGTGCCCTGGTCACACCAATGTTGATGTCATGTCAGTTTTTTTCCCATGCAGAAAACTGCATACAGTTTGCAGATTCCTACACAGAAAAAAATCTGCATGTTGAGGTGTGAGGCCTTAACCCCTGGATCACACCATTGTGCAGAGACTCCAGTTTTTCTGCATGTGTTCTGAAAGGGCACAAAAAAATAATGGTTCTCTATGTGCCCTGTTCACACCACAACACTGGTATCACGTGTGGATTTTTTCTGTACAGAAATCTCATGAGAGACCCCTTTAGCACCTGTGGTATGAGGAATTCAGAGAGGAGAATTTAAGAGAACCTGCTTGGAAAGGACCAAAGGAAGCAGTCAGGTAAGTGTAAAAATAGTACAAAAATGATTTTTATTAGTAATTAATTTCTTGCTAGGGACAGTAGCTGCATCCTATTACTGTGAGGATAAAAAAAAGGATTCTGATGCTAGGTAGAGTTTTTTTATTTATGGAGTAGTCAGCCTTGTAGCCCTGTAAGGTTTGACCCATCAATATGCTGCCATGCCATGCACAGGAAAGGACTATTAAGCAGGCTGCAAAAATGAGAAATGTATTTAGTTGAAGGTAAAATGTATTGAAATGCAATCACAGTGAATAATCAGTTAAGAGAATGAACTTAAAGAGGAGGCCCCTGAAAAATTAAAAGTCATCAGCTACAAATACTGCAGCTGCTGACTTTTAATATATGGACACTTATCTGTCCAGGGAGCCTGCAATGTCGGCACCCCAGGCGATCTTCTGATTGACTGTCGGGTGCAGTTGCCACCATTGCAGGTAAGGGAACCCGGCTTTTGGCTTCACAGCCAGGTCCCTACTGCGCATGCGTGTAGCGCACTGTGCTTTCTAATTGGTCCAGCGGCGGAGGAAGGAGTAGGGGGCTGAACTTCCAAGACACGGGGCTGCGGCCCCCTCTCCTGGAAGTGGGAAACAGTACCTGTCAAAAACAGGTACACGTTCCCCCCCCCCAAAGGTGCCAAATGTGGTAATGGAGGGGGGGAGAAGACGGATAAGCAGAAGTTCCACTTTTGAGTGGAATTCCACTTTAACAGGTGCTGACCAAAGAAACAAATTGTGTGTTATAAAGGGACAGCAAGAGCTTGGATTGTGTTTGGTTGTATTGTATGCTATGTGGTAAGAAATATCAAATAACATTTAAATAAATGCACTCATTATATTGCCTCTTTGTTTTTTAGGGTGCTATTATCACACTTTTTGGAGTTAATTTCCTAAAGACAAATAGACATTGCAAGGGAGGTTGTAGTTTGCAAGTTAATTTTACCCTGCACTTAGCGAATAAGGTGAAGTTCTGCTGGCTTCCATCATCTAATACATGCAAGTAAAACATTTTTTTTTCAGTTTCTTTGTACTTGATTGGATAATGTTTGCAAAGTGAAATATCACCTCATTCACTAAGCTCTGGGAAAATGCCCTTGCAAACTTCACTTTCAAAGTCAACAGCCTTTTTGCCTTTAGTAAACCAACCCCATTGTCTTACCAGTTCAAGGAACAACAAGCAAACACAAACATGTTATTTCAGTGATAATAGCTTGTCAAGCAGCCCTCCAGAGGACCTAATTTAAACATAAAATATGACCTCCTATTGACTGCAATGTAATTCAATTTCAAAATCCTAGTGTAGCACCCTTCAGTGTGTGCTACTAGAAGGGAGATTAGGCAAACTATAGTCTAGCCCAGGGATAAACCTGAGTCACTGGATCTAGGTCAGGGTTATTAGAGGCCAGGGCTGGATGATTCATAGCAGCTCTCTGATGCCCCCACCCTGTTTCTAGAATGTTGAAGAACATTCTGGAAGATAGTGGGCGAAAGCTGGGAGGCTTTGCCTTGAATATTTAGGGGTCCTTAGCCAATACCCAGGTTGGGGGCCTGCCAGGGAACTAATGAGCCATGCCAACAGAGGAGTTGAGTGGCTGAAGGACAAGCAGTGTTGAAGAGAGTCTCTCGGTGGCCCTTGAGGGACCCCAGCCAGGAGGGGTTTTACCTCAGGCTGGAGCTCGGGAGGCTGGCCTGGTAGAATCCCATTACAGGAGTGGGAAGAGAAAGCAGCCAGGTGGGCTGGTGGCAGCCAGGTGGGCTAGCATTTCTGCAAGCAGTAGAACTGGGACAAGTGTCTACAAAGAGGCAGAAGGTTATGTGAGATGCTGTTCACTCCACATTGCAAGTTTACCAAGGGACTGTTCCTAGCCTGTAATGGGCTTTCGCTGAACTAACTAGGGACAGTTAGTTCCCACAGGAGTGAACCAGCAGGATCTGTACAATGGAACCAAGTTTGTGCAGGTGGAAGGAAGAAAAGGAATCTGTAAATAGGGAGGAAGTTGTCCCTGGTTTTAATTGTTGGACATTTTCAAGTTGGGTATCCCATAATCCCTTAACCAGGGCCATCTTAATGCAAAGGCACTCCTGGGCACTGCCCAGGGGTCCCAGGTGCATGGGGCCCCGCAATAATCTTGCATGACATCATATTTGCCAACTGTCTGGAACATTCATGCTTTTTACTAAACTGTCCCAAGATGGTCGTGTCCCAGGAAGCATCCCAGAACCTATACTGTGCCCTCCTGATCCCAGTATTGTCCTGACCCCTCCTGTACTGTGCCCTTCTGCATTCCCCACTGTACTGTCCCCTTTGTGTTGATTAGTCTTTGATTTATGGAATGTTTTCTTTTTGAAAAATTTATTTTATTGAAAGTACTAATGAATCTATGTTTAATTCTATCAACTATTTCTTGAAAGTAGGTGCGTAAGTTGGGGCAAGCTGTTAGGGGCCCCAGTGCATTACTTTGCCCAGAGGCCCATGATGCTATTAAGATGGCCCTGCCCTTACCCCATCCAAGTTATTATCCCATAATAAAACAACAAAAAAACAAGCCAAAGGTCTGATAGTGGGGAACCCTGCCATTAGCAACTCCTACAGGGGTAGTGCTACACTAGTATGACAATTTTATTTTAACTTGTCAAATTAAAGTCTAATGTCGCGTACACACGAGCGGACTTTACGGCAGACTTGGTCCGGCGTACTGGATTTCGTCGGACTATTCGATCGTGTGTGGGCTCCAGCGGACTTTGTTTGCTCCAAAGTTGGACGGACTTATGCCGCGTACACACGATCTGACTTTACAGCAGACTTGGCTCGGCGGACTTTTCGCCGGACTTTGTCGGCTCCTTGCGCCGGACTTGAAAAGGGACGGACTTGGCCACACACGATCACTGCAAAAGTTCGCTGGTTTGGAACGCGGTGATGTACAGCACGTACGACGGGACTATAAAAAGGAAGTTCAAGTCCCACTACGGCACCCTTTGGGCTCCTTCTGCTAATCTTGTGTTTATCTCGTGTTAGTAGAAGTTTGGTTAGAGACGATTCGCGCTTTTCACACTTCAGCTTATTTCGATCATTTTCTGTGGTTCAGTTTGTTCTTGTGAGGTTTGTATCTGCTTTTCAGTGCGTGTTGGTCAGTTCGTAACCTGCCTTGCAGGCCGTTCTGGTCCGCTCGTTCCTGATTTTCAGGTCGTTCTTCATAGGCTTTGCTGTTCTTCAGTGCGTTTGTTATAAGTTTGTTTGTTTGACCAGCCGACCGTTTTGAAGCCATGTCGTGTGGACGTACTCGTTCTCGAGTTCATGCTGCATGGGGACATGGTGTTGGGGTTAATACTTTGACCCGAGTCCAGTCCATGAACAGGGCGAGGAGGAGTTCATGGATGAAGAATTGGTTGCGCCAGCGTGACCAATTCTCGCACATGCCTTTGCTCCGAGAGATCCGTGAGAATAATCCTGAGGATTTCAGGAATTATCTCCAGATGACAGACCACGTTTTTGAGCGTCTTCTGGCTATGCTGACCCCCTATATCAGCAGGCAGGATATCTGTATGAGGCAAGCCATCAGTGCAGAGCAGAGGCTAGTTGCCATGTTACGTTACTTAGCGACTGGGAGAAGTCTTCAAGACTTGAAGTTTTCGACAGGTATCTCCCCCCAGGCTCTGGGGATAATAATCCCAGAGACCTGTTCTTCCATCATTCAGGTCCTGCAGAAGGACTATATGAAGGTAAGTTTTCTACTTTAACATTACATGATATGTATTAAATGTTTGCTAATGTATTGTAAAAATGTCCTCCTTACCTAATTGCCATGCTTTCAATATGCTGTGAATGTCCCCTTTATCTTCATGCATGCCTGTTTTTGAACATTAATTATTTATTGCCCTACATGCATATTTACCTTCAATAACCTCCCCACCATGCAATCCTGGGTCCATTTATATCTCTAGCCTATAGTCCCTTGAACAATGTATATTGTCTGCTCCATTGTCTTGTTTGCCCCTCCCCCACTCCACAAATGTTTAAAACAGTCAGGTGTGTTTGTTAACCTAATTAGAACCCCTCCCCCACCCCACATATGTTTAAAACAGTCAGGTGTGTTTGTTAACCTACTTAGAACCCCTCCCCTACCCCACAAATGTTTAAAACAGTCAGGTGTGTTTGTTAACCTAATTAGAACCCCTCCCCCACCCCACAAATGTTTAAAACAGTCATGTGTGTTTGTTAACCTAATTAGACTCCCTCCCCCACCCCACACATGTTTTAAACAGTCAGGTGTGTTTGTTAACCTAATTAGAACCCCTCCCCCCACATTCAAATGGATCAATGGGCCATCAGAGGGGGTGATTAATCTTATAAGTGGGCCTTATGTTTTTTACAATTTAAATTACACACACACATATTAATAATGTTTGACTGCTGTTGTTCAATGTTTGTGTGTAATCTGATATCCAAGTTATGTTTAAAAGTCCTTATCTTAATGTTTGTATTTTTTTTTCACTTTTTCACTCCACAGTTTCCTTCCAGTACACAGGAATGGCAGACTGTGGCCTCCCAGTTCGCTGACCGTTGGGACTTTCCCAACTGTGTTGGGGCGATTGAGGGGAAGCATGTCCGCTTTGTGCCACCACCGCATTCGGGGTCTTATTTCTACAACTATAAGGGGTTCCATAGTGTAGTTTTGATGGCGGTGGTCTCAGCACATTTGGACTTTCTGCTTGTGGATGTAGGGAAGAACGGCTGGATGTCTGATGGAGGAGTCTTTGCACAGACTGAGCTGTGCCAGCGTCTCCAGACTGGTGGCCTGGGATTGCCACCTGATGACCAGAATGTTGATGGACTCCCCTCAGTTTTTATCGCTGATGAAGCGTTTGCTCTCGGTGAGCACTTGATGAGGCCATTCCCCCCAAAGGACACTCACCCCTGAGAGGAGGCTCTGGCCAGAGCAAGAAGAGTTGTGGAGAATGCCTTTGGGATTCTGGCCAACCGGTTCCATTTGTTCCTTTCAGCAATAAATCTAGCAGACTATAAACTAAATTAGGTCATACTTGCTTGCTGCATCCTACATAACTTTTTACGGAGACATTCTGCGACATATAATTCTTCTGTTGGGCCTGAGGCTGGACTGGTACAACATCAAACAATGACAGGCCTAGAAATTGGCCGTATTGACTTGGCCCCCCGAACCGCATGTCAAGTGCATGAGCGATATGTGAATTATTTTAATGGTCGGGGGGGCCATTGCTATTCAGCAAGAGCTTTAATTTTTCAAAAAAATACAATAAAAAAATTAAAAAATATCTTGTTTTTATTCTTGTTTGCATTTAGTTTGGTCTGTCTTCTAGTGCACTTGTAATAGTGGCAAGTGCATTTACCTTTAGTTAATCAGGCCCTTTGTCACTGTAACCACACACAAAAAAAAAAATATTATTGAGAAATAATCAGCCACACACATTGTAGTAGTAAAAACATTTTACTGTGTGCACATTGAAAGGTGCATTTTTTGAAACTTTTTTTTTTTTTTAGAATATATATATTTTTTGGTAAAAATATTTATTTTATTTTAACGTTATTAAAGGCATATTTTTACAAAAATAGACCTTGTTTAAAATCTTTACATTCACAACAGTGTTTTGAAAAACATACCAAAAAATTAAAGAACTTACAAAGTTCAACATTTTCAGAACGGTGCATGTGATGTCACCCTTGTAAATCGTTAATTTTTAATATGCTCAAAATTGAGCATTACAAAAGGGCCAAGTCAACATGTGCTATGTCCCATCATGGGTGAGCAATGTACGTGTTTTGTGTGTGCAATCCCTTTGTTTCTATCACCACTAAATAATTTTGAGGATGAAGGGGTTGCAAACACAAAACAAGTACATTGATAACCCATGATGGAAGATAGCACATGATGAAACACCGTGTGCATCCAAAAAATATTTTTGGGATCCAAAAAAAAATTACAAACAAATTTCTAGAAGAAACAAACTTCACAAGGAAATGAAGAACATGATTGATGTTTTTAGGAAAAAAGTTATTATATTCTGCCCAAAACATCAATCATGTTCTTCATTTCCTGTTGCATGGAGTCCAGGCGAAGTTGCATGCTGTGAATTTGGTCACGTATTTTATCAATTTGGCCATTCCACAGCATTATCTGGCCAATCAGTCTTTGGGAACTGTCTGTGCTGAATGGCTCTGCCGCTTGGCCTTCCACAACCAGAAGCTCACCTAAAATGAGTGAATAAAAACAAGGGTTAAAATATGCACGCCAAAATACATTACCTTAAGCTGGGGTGTCAGTCACTCACTTGGTGGGGTTGAAACCTCGCACACTTCCTCCACCTCTCCTTCCTCCAGGTCGTCTGCTGGGCGTGGTCTTGGGCTGGGGCTTGGGGTATCTTCAGCCTCAGGCTGGTGACTTGGGGGGGGTCCTGGGATCCTTGGACTGTTGTATGAGTCTTTTCTCCCCTATGATAATTCAACAAAAGGTATAGTTAAAACACAGTGATATTTTAGATTTTATCAAATAATATGAAACGTTGGTTAGGAGTTGTGGACAATTGCCTTTTTTTGTCCTCAAAAATTTAGAAGACAGGATGAACATTCCCTCTGAACAACAATTATAAATAATGCACATTTTCAGGCAAGTTTCACAGATGCAGACACCTCAATTATCTCCTATGTGTATTACCCCTCAAAAATGTATTTATGGTCACATAGTACACTATAGTGCTCGTAAATGCAGATGTGGAACCAGCTCCTGTGTCCTGTCCTTACATTACATTCATTTTTGAAGAAGCATTATATTTTCAAACACATCTACACCACATCAACAAATTGTGGGAATACGAAAAATTATCAAGACATAAATGTATGTCCAACCCTGTACCATCGTATTTGGCGAAAAAATAACGTCATTTTCGAAAGTATCATATGTATTTTACAAAGAACGGTCTTTATGAATGATGCTGTATAAATTAAAAAAATATGGATCAGCATGCAAGTTAAGTATCTCAATATGAAAACGCAACAAGTACTTACTTTTTTTAAGCAGCTTCTTTATTCGCCAATATTGTTCTGGCTCCCGACTTTTGATGTCAGACCACCGCTTCCGCAATTGTTCTTTCGACCGTTTAGTGCCAAATTTTGCTTCTAGAGCAGTGACAATTGAGGACATTATTTTGTCCTTACGCATATTCGGTCGTGTGTACGGTCCTTTTTTGCCATCGTAGTCCTCCCTTCTCAATATGGACACCATCTCCACCATCTCTTCAAAAGCCATGTTGGTGGCCTTATATCGCCTCCGGGATGTGGATGGTTGTGGCTCCGGGCTTTCCTTCACGCTACTTCCACTGATTTTCTCCGCCATCTTTAGCTATATACTCCCACTGCGCAACGAAGAGTGAAGGGGCGGGGACAAATCGTACTAAAGAATGTCAGGGGCGGCGACGCAGGCGGAGCATGACACATGCACAGTGTATATAAAGCTATTATGATGACCTACGTATGTCCGTGTGGAAGTAGTGAGCGCCAGAAATGAAGGTAAGATTAAAGTGGGTTTGTGTGTGTTTGGTGAATGTGTTTGGTGTGTGTGTGTGTTTGGTGTGTGTGTGTGTGTGTGTGTGTGTGTGTGTATGTATGTATGTGTCCCGTAGATTCCAAACACAAATAATCCTGTGATTTGTGACTGACATTAGTTTGGATCTTGTGTCTTGTCTTTCAGAAACAATGAATCCCTTTAAAGAGGCAGATTTTTTGTCCCAATTTATTGAGCTATATCAGGAAAAGAAAAACCTGTGGGAGGTCAAACACCCACTATAATACAATAGAGATGTAAGGAAGGCAACACTGGGCACACTTTTAGAATTTGTGAAGACTCGAGTCCCCCAGGCAGACCTCAAGTTTGTGGACAAGAAAATTGGTATCTTGCAAAACCTGTACAAGCGGGGACACAATAAAATACAGGAGTCGCTCAGATCCGGTGCAGCAGCTGACCAAGTTTATGTACCGAAGTTGTGGTACTACCACAAAATGCAATTCCTGGATGACCAGACAGAAGCCAGGCATTCACTTTCGACCCTCCCCCCCCACCCTTCCCCCCACCCTTCCCTCCAGCCTTCCCCCCACTCTTCCCTCCAGCCTTCCATCCACATCCACCCCAGCTGAGGAGTCCCAGGAAGAACTGGGCCTTTTCATCATTGATGAAGTGGATGCGCCCAGCTTCAGCCAGGTATCCTTTTTTGTGGAATTTGTGATTGTGTAAATGTTATTAATGATGTTAAAATTTAAGTGCTTCATAAAAAATTATTTCATCACAAATATTAATATGTAGACATGTCACTAGACAGTAGTGGCCAAAAATATACTTCTGATATTGTCGATCAACTGAAATAATGGTGGTGTCAAATAGATAGCCTTTACTATTTGTTGAGAATTATATTTGCAAGTCATGAGCTGAAAACTGTATGTGATTGCGTAACACAAAATTACAACTATGTCCCTTTTTTGGACACAGGATGACCTCAGCCAGGAGGAGGCCTTGACTAGTGGGAGAGAGGAGGAGGCTGTGGCTGGGACAAGTAGAAGCCGCACAGAGTGTCAGGTGCCTCCCCTCTGCAATTTCTAAAGTGAACTTTTCACTAGTACTTTTCACTTGATTTTAGAAATGATTTAGCCTTTTGGCAAAAACACACATAGGGGTTGATTTACTAAAAGGAAAAAGACTGTGCACTTTGCAAATTGCAGTTGCCCTCTGCAAGAGCAGTTGCTCCAGAGCTTAGTAAATGAGCAGAAGCTCTGCTGACTTCCACCATCCAATCATGTGCAAGCAAAAATGCTGTTTTTAGAATTTTCCTTGCACAGGATTGGGTACTCTTTGCAAAGTCAAGCCTTACCTCATTTCCGAAGCTCTGGAGCAATTGCAAAGTGCACAGTCTATTTGCTTTTATTAAAAATGGCGTTTTTGAATCAAAACACATAGTCAATAGTGTAAGGTAACATAAAAATCCATTTATTTTGGTCAAAAAAAATTAGGAAGACAACACTGGAGACACTTTTAGAATCTGTGAAGCCTTTCGTCCCCCAGGACACACATCAAGTTTTAGGACAAGAAAATTGGCATCTTGCAACTATAGGGAGCACAGGGAGCACAGTCAGACCAGACAGAAGCCAGGCAATCACTTTCGACTCTTTCGTGGAGCCTTCCCTGCACGCTTCTCTGCAGCCTTCCCTCCACGCTTCTCTGCAGCCTTCCTCGGAGGTTGGGCCTCTGGTGGTGTACTTGGGGCAGGAGGAAGAGGAGGAGTGGCTTCATCTGCCAGATACGTGGTAGCAGTAAGCTCCCCTCTCAAGCCCTTCTGATATGCCTGAAAAATCAAACCCTCACAGAGGAGGCGTTGGCCCTTTTCCAACTCCAGCAATCTGCTGGCTATATAGGTGCCATACGCCTCCTCTGCATTGGGTGGTGTACTCAGGATTTGGCTTGCTTCCCGTATGAGGGCTAGGGATTCCTGCTCAGTTTGTGTCATTCTCCTGGGCCTTTGGTGGAGAATGCAGAGGGGAGGCACCTGACACTCCGTGCGGCTTCTACTTGGCCCAGCCACAGCCTCCTCCTCTCTCCCACTGGGCAAGGCCTCCTCCTCTCTCCCACTGGTCAAGGCCTCCTCCTGGCTGAGGTCAACCTGTGTCAAAAAAAGGGACATAGTTGTAATTTTGTGTTACGCAATCACACACAATTTTCAGCTCATGACTTGCAAATATAATTCTCAACAAATAGTAAAGGCTATCTATTTGACACCACCATTATTTCAGTTGATCGACAATATCTGAAGTAGTATATTTTTGGCCACTACTGTCTAGTGATATGTCTACATATTAATATTTGTGATGAAGTAATTTTTTATGAAGCACTTAAAAATTTTACACGTTAACATCATTAATAACATTTACACAATCACAAATTCCACAAATAAGGATACCTGGCTGAAGCTGGGCGCATCCACTTCATCAATAATGAAAAGGCCCAGTTCTTCCTGGGACTCCTCAGCTGGGGTGGAGGTGGATGGAAGGCTGGAGGGAAGGGTGGGGGGAAGGGTCGAAAGTGATTGCCTGGCTTCTGTCTGGTCATCCAGGAATTGCATTTTGTGGTAGTACCACAACTTGGGTACATAAACTTGGTCAGCTGCTGCACCGGATCTGAGCGACTCCTGTATTTTATTGTGTCCCCGCTTGTACATGTTTCGCAAGATACCAATTTTCTTGTCCACAAACTTGAGGTCTGCCTGGGGGACGCGAGTCTTCACAAATTCTAAAAGTGTGCCCAGTGTTGCCTTCCTAACATCTCTATTGTAATATAGTGGGTGTTTGACCTCCCACAGGTTTTTCTTTTCCTGATATAGCTCAATAAATTGGGACAAAAAATCTGCCTCTTTAAAGGGATTCATTGTTTCTGAAAGACCAGACACAAGATCCAAACTAATGTCAATCACAAATCACAGGATTATTTGTGTTTGGAATCTACGGGACACATACATACATACACACACACACACACACACACACACCAAACACATTCCACAACCATCCACATCCCGGAGGAGATATAAGGCCACCAACATGGCTTTTGAAGAGATGGTGGAGATAGTGTCCATATTGAGAAGGGAGGACTACGATGGCAAAAAAGGACCGTACACACGACCGAATATGCGTAAGGACAAAATAATGTCCTCAATTGTCACCGCTCTAGAAGCAAAATTTGGCACTAAACGGTCGAAAGAACAATTGAGGAAGCGGTGGTCTGACATCAAAAGTCGGGAGCCAGAACAATATTGGCGAATAAAGAAGCTGCTTAAAAAAAGTAAGTACTTGTGTTTTCATATTGAGATACTTAACTTGCATGCTGATCCATATTTTTTTAATTTATACAGCATCGTTCATAAAGACTGTTCTTTGTAAAATACATATGATACTTTCGAAAATGACGTTATTTTTTCACCATATACGATGGTACAGGGTTGGATATACATTTATGTCTTGATAATTTTTCGTATTCCCACAATTTGTTGATGTAGTGTAGATGCGTTTGAAAATATAATGCTTCTTCAAAAATGAATCAGTGTAATGTAAGGACAGGACACAGCAGCTGGTTCCACATCTGGACTCACAAGCAGTATAGTGTACTATGTGACCATAAATACATTTTTGAGGGGTAATACACATAGGAGATAATTGAGGTGTCTGCATCTGTGAAACTTGCCTGAAAATGTGCATTGTTTATAATTGTTGTTCAGAGGGAATGTTCATCCTGTCTTCTAAATTTTTGAGGACAAAAAAAGGCAATTGTCCACAATTCCTAACCAACGTTTCATATTATTTGATAAAATCTAAAATATCACTGTGTTTTAACTATACCTTTTGTTGAATTATCATAGGGGAGAAAAGACTCAGACAACAGTCCAATGATCCCAGGACCCCCCCCAAGTCACCAGCCTGAGGCTGAAGATACCCCAAGCCCCAGCCCAAGACCACGCCCACCAGACGACCTGGAGGAAGGAGAGGTGGAGGAAGTGTGTGAGGTTTCAACCCCACCAGTGAGTGACTGACACCCCAGCTTAAGGTAATGTATTTTGGCGTGCATATTTTAACCCTTGTTTTTATTCACTCATTTTAGGTGAGCTTCTGGTTGTGGAAGGCCAAGCGGCAGAGCCATGCAGCACAGACAGTGCCCAAAGACTGATTGGCCAGATAATGCTGTGGAATGGCCAAATTGATAAAATGCGTGACCAAATTCACAGCATGCAACTTCGCCTGGACTCCATGCAACAGGAAATGAAGAACATGATTGATGTTTTGGCCAGAATATAATAACTTTTTTCCTAAAAACATCAATCATGTTCTTCATTTCCTTGTGAAGTTTGTTTCTTCTAGAAATGTGTTTGTATTTTTTTTGGATCCCAAAAATATTTTTTGGATGCACACGGTGTTTCGTCATGTGCTATCTTCCATCATGGGTTATCAATGTACTTGTTTTGTGTTTGCAACCCCTTCATCCTCAAAATTATTTAGTGGTGATAGGAACAAAGGGATTGCACACACAAAACATGTACATTGCTCACCCATGATGGGAGATAGCACATGTTGACTTGGCCCTTTTGTAATGCTCAATCTTGAGCATATTAAAAATTAAAGATTTACAAGGGTGACATCACATGCACCGTTCTGAAAATGTTGAACTTTTGTTGAAGTTCTTAAATTTTTTGGTATGTTTTTCAAAACACTGTTGTGAATGTAAAGATTTTAAACAAGGTCTATTTTTGTAAAAATTTGCCTTTAATAACGTTAAAACAAAATAAATATTTTTACCAAAAAAATATATATTCTAAAAAAAAAAAAAAAGTTTCAAAAAATGCACATTTCAATGTGCACACAGTAAAATGTTTTTACTACTACAATGTGTGCGGCTTATTATTTCTCAATAATATTTTTTTTTGTGTGTGTGGTTACAGTGACAAAGGGCCTGATTAACTAAAGGTAAATGCACTTGTCACTACTACAAGTGCACTAGGAGACAGACCAAACTAAATGCAAACAAGAATAAAAACAAGATATTTTTAACAATTTTTTTTATTGTATATTTTTGAAAAATTAAAGCTCTTGCTGAATAGCAATGGCCCCCTGACCATTAAAATAATTCACATATCGCTCACGCACTTGACATGCGGTTCGGGGGGCCAAGCCAATACGGCCAATTTCTAGGCCTGTCATTGTTTGATGTTGTACCAGTCCGGCCTCAGGCCCAACAGAAGAATTATATGTCGCAGAATGTCTCCGTAAAAAGTTATGTAGGATACAGCAAGCAAGTATGATGTAATTTAGTTTATAGTCCGCTAGATTTATTGCTGAAAGGAACAAACGGAACCGGCTGGCCAGAATCCCAAAGGCATTCTCCACAACTCTTCTTGCTCTGGCCAGCCGGTAATCAAATACCCTCCTCTCAGGGGTGAGTGTCCTTTGGGGGAACAGCCTCATCAAGTGCTCACCGAGAGCAAACGCTTCATCAGCGATAAAAACTGAGGGGAGTCCATCAACATTCTGATCATCAGGTGGCAATCCCAGGCCACCAGTCTGGAGACGCTGGCACAGCTCGGTCTGTGCAAAGACTCCTCCATCAGACATCCGGCCATTCTTCCCCACATCCACAAACAGAAAGTCCAAATGTGCCGAGACCACCGCCATCAAAACTACACTATGGAACCCCTTATAGTTGTAGAAATAAGCCCCCGAATGCAGTGGTGGCACAATGCGGACATGCTCAATCGCCCCGACACAGTTGGGAAAGTCCCAACGGTCAGCGAACTGGAAGGCCACAGTCTGCCATTCCTGAGTACTAGAAGGAAACTGTGGAGTGAAAAAAAAATACAAACATTAAGATAAGGACTTTTAAACATAACTTGGATATCAGATTACACACAAACATTAGTGAACAACAGCAGTCAAACATTATTAATATGTGTGTGTGTAATTTAAATTGTAAAAAACATAAGGCCCACTTATAAGATTAATCACCCCCTCTGATGGCCCATTGATCCATTTGAATGTGGGGGGAGGGGTTATAATTAGGTTAACAAACACACCTGACTGTTTAAAACATTTGTGGGGTGGGAGAGGGGTTCTAATTAGGTTAACAAACACACCTGACTGTTTAAAACATTTGTGGGGTGGGGGAGGGGTTCTAATTAGGTTAACAAACACACCTGACTTTTTTAAACATTTGTGGGGTGGGGGAGGGGTTCTAATTAGGTTAACAAACACAACTGACTGTTTTAAACATTTGTGGGGTGGGGGAGGGGCAAACAAGACAATGGAGCAGACAATATGCATTGTTCAAGGGACTATAGGCTAGAGATATAAATGGACCCAGGATTGCATTGTGAGGAGGTTATTGAAGGTAAATATGCATGTAGGGCAATAAATAATTAATGTCCAAAAACAGGCATGCATGAAGATAAAGGGGACATTCACAGCATATTGAAAGCATGGCAATTAGGTAAGGAGGACATTTATACAATACATTAGCAAACATTTAATACATATCATGTAATGTTAAAGTAGAAAACTTACCTTCATATAGTCCTTCTGCAGGACCTGAATGATGGCAGAACAAGTCTTTGGGATTATTATCCCCAGAGCCTGGGGGGAGATGCCTGTCGAGAACTTCAAAGTCCTGAAGACTTCTCCCAGTCGCCAAGTAACGTAACATGGCAACTAGCCTCTGCTCTGCACTGATGGCTTGCCTCATGCAGGTATCCTGCCTGCTGATATAGGGGGTCAGCATAGCCAGCAGACGCTCAAAAATGGGGTCCGTCATCCGGAGATAATTCCTGAAATCCTCAGGATTATTCTCACGGATCTCACGGAGCAAAGGCATGTGCGAGAATTGGTCACGCTGGCGCAACCAATTCTTTATCCATGAACTCCTCCTCGCCCTGTTCATGGACTGGACTCGGGTCAAAGTATTAACCCCAACACCAAGTCCCCACGCAGCACGAACTCGAGAATGAGTACGTCCACGCGACATGGCTTCAAAACGGTCGGCTGGTCAAACAAACAAACTTATAACAAACGCACTGAAGAACAGCAAGACCTATGAAGAACGACCTGAAAATCAGGAACGAGCAGACCAGAACGGCCTGCAAGGCAGGTTACGATCTGACCAACACGCACTGAAAAGCAGATACAAACCTTACAAGCACAAACTGAACCGCAGAAAACGATCGAAATAAGCTGAAGTGTGAAAAGCGCAAATCGTCTCTAACCAAACTTCTACTAACACGAGATAAACACGAGATTAGCAGAAGGAGCCCAAAGGGTGCCATAGTGGGGCTTGAACTTCCTTTTTATAGTCCCGTCGTACGTGCTGTACGTCACCGCGTTCCAAACCAGCGGACTTTTGCAGTGATCGTCTGTGGCCAAGGCCATCCCTTTTTAAGTCTGGTGCAAGGAGCCGACAAAGTCTGGCGAAAAGTCCGCCGAGCCAAGTCTGCCGTAAAGTCCGATCGTGTGTACGCGGCATAACTGAATTTTAGCAGAATTGCTTATCAAACCATATCACTTTATATTGAAATATTTCCTGTAATGTCCATATTATGTTTTTTTTTTCTTTCAGAGATCAGCTTCAGGAGCAAGACATGCGCCTAAGGTCATCCATCATGCAGATTTTGAAATGTGATTTTGAACAGGAAAACATATCTTCCCCGGTGCTACTTCCACTTGCTGATTGTATTATCAGTGTGTGGATACTGGAAATTATCAGTAAAAATGAAGATGAATACATGAAGAATCTGGAGAAGACAATAAAGCTGCTTCCATAGTTTTAAATGTAATGAGGAGTTTGTGAAAAACGCCTTTGGTAAACTGGGTTTAGTCATTAATTACTGTGCAGTGCAGAGGAGAAGCAATATTAGTGATTTAGCTGATTATAAAGCTGTTCTATTCATTGTAGGACTTAAAGGGGAGTAGATGATTGGAGCCAATAGCATTCATCTGGAGCCAAATCGAGCCAAATAGAATTATGTTGGCCTCCGGGTTTTATTGCAGTCAGAAATCACAGCAGTTGCGCTAAAGTCAGCAATGTTATTTTGCATTAATCTGTGTTAAATTGTGTTAACAAATATCGCTATCTTAATAAAGATCATTCAGAATATAAATGTGTGTTGACTTGTCTTGGAACAATATTGTAAATCTTTTATGTATACAATATATCTTTTTATCTATTTATTGATAACAAACACATTTCAGGACATTTACTGTGTTTCATCAGAATATGGATAAAGATTATTTAAAACTACAATATCAGATACAGTGTATGGACAATATATTAGAAAACATAAAAAATTAACATTGTCAGGTTCAATACCTAAACATTATTAAAAGATTGTGAAGAGAAAAAATATAGAAGAGATTAAATTGATAAGTGTTGTACAGGACGGCAGGGATGGGTCCTGGATGGCAGCTATATTTCCCCACTATTTATTCCCTTTGTGTTCCCTTTAACCACTTGCTTACTGGGCACTTTTACCCACTTCCTGCCCAGGCCAAGTTTCAGCTTTCAGCGCTGTCACACTTTGAATGACAATTCGAATGACAATTCAGCGCGGTCATGCTACAGTTTACCCATATGACATTTTTATCATTTTTTCACACAAATAGAGTCTTTTGGTGGTATTTAATCACAACTGGGTTTTCAATTTCTTTCTAAACAAATGAAAAAAGTCTGAACATTTTTCAAAAATATTTTTTTTTCATAGTTTGTTATAGATTTTGGCAAATGTAATTTTTCTCCTTCACTGATGGCCATTATTAGGCTGCACTGATGGGGACTGATGAGGCGGCGCTGATGGGAACTGATAGATGGCACTGATGTGCACTGATAGGTGGCACTGGGCACTAAAAAGTAGCACTGGTGGGCATTAATGAGGCTGTCCTGATAGGTGGCACTGATAGATGGCACTGATAGGCAGCACTGATGGGCACTGGTAAGCAACACTGATAGGTGGCACTGATGATGAGGCACTGATGGTCACTGATTGGCAGCACTGGTGGGCACTGTTGGGACTGCATTGATAATCAGTACACTGATAATCAGTGCCCTTATTAACAGTGTTGATGTCCCTTTAATACAAGCCGGTTTTTGGTTTCCTTCCTCTCTCCTAGCGCTGTCAGTGTGAGGTAAGAAATGCAGATAACCGGCTTGTGTTCACATCCGTGATCAGCTGTCATTGGACACAGCTGATCACGTGGTAAAGGACCGCTGTGATTGGCCCTTTACCCCAAACTGTGATCAGTGAGTCTGAACCCAAGGGAGAGAAGAGGACTGACTTATGGTCCCCTCTGGATCGATAAGTCCTCATTTGTGACCAGAAACTTGGAGTTTCAGAGAGATATTTGGGTGAGAATGAACTTCCATCCCTCATTACAGGGACTTTTACCCTGAAAGGGTTCACCCGTTTGCATCAGAGTCATGTTTTGTTCCAACAATTGATCGACAGTTTTTGTTTCCGGAGGACCAGCTGTTTTTTCTGTTTGCCTGTTTTTGACCGTAAAAGGGACTGTCTGCTTTTCCTAAGGTGCTTGGCTGATGATCTCCGGCTCCAATATCACAGTGTATATATAATAAATAAACTACGTTTTATAAATAGCATGCCAAATAAATTATTTTAAATATTAATTAAATATACACATCATAGAAACTAAAAAGTAAATGTTTACATTATTACAAAAGGTGACTTTCTTTAGTTTTACTTTTTCGATTCTATAATGTGTTTATATATGTAGTAATAACTGATGATTTGTTATTACTATACATAAAGCTTTAGGTTAGTGTTTTTTTTTTAAACCAGTACCAGGGACAGTACTAACATAAATAACTTTTGCAAAGTACCTACAAAAGGGCATCTGCAGGTCTTCAGGCAGAAGCTGCATAGTAGCCAATTACAAGATGTGCTGACCAGGATATTTGAGGCCACATAAATGGAGTGATGTAAGTAAAGAACTATACTTTAAAAAAGATGTCTTTTTCACAAGATAGAATATACAAGACTACCGAGATTGTTATAGAATAAAAATCACACTACATAGGTTTAACTTGATGTATTTTTTTCAACATTATAAACTGCATAACTATGTAAAGGAACATAAATGAGGGTAATTACAAGATGCAATAGGCCAGGCCTAGTCTTATCTATACCTGTTTGCCAATGCTGTGTCTTAGACCAATAGAATTGGAAAAACAAATTATCAAAGTAATCTCTACCTCCTGGAGTTGGTGATGTTTGAAGTCCTGCATCCAGAACCTTCCTAAAAGATAGCACTGAAATTGACAGCTGCAGTCCTCATTTTCTATGACCTATGGTGATGAGGAAAACCCCTTGGCGCCAGAGCCTCCTGGCCCTTTAAGGGGTTTCAGATGCCAGGAGGCAGGGCGGGGTTTATGATCATGTGACCACCATAATTGTCTGTCACAGCAGTCACATTATTGGAAAGCTTTCTGTTAGTCGCCGGTAACTGTGCTGGGAGCGCACAGAGCGCGTGCTTCCGTTACAGCTGTGTTTACAAAATGATATGAAAATCTGCAGCCAAGAGCTGTGCAGTGAATACTCCAAGTGTGAGGTCTGTTACACAGGCTGGTGTGGGTGGTCATAATATACTGTATAAGTGCAGCAGAGATTGGGGGAAGGGTGTTAGGGTGATGTGAGCTAGTCCATCTTTTCATAAAAATTCAAAAATTCTTTGGTTTTCACTTGTTAGAGCCTCAAAATTATTACATATACCTTCTCAATGAATTATACTAATCAACCTCTGGATAAACCTTTTAATACAGAAAACTAAAAGACTCTGAGAATTTGCCCAGAGTCTAAAAGGTTGTTTGAACTTCAGACCTTAAGAACTTAGGACCTGGACCCAGAAAGAAGTAAACTTTTTTTAAACTGAAACTATTCCATGTTTACAAGGCTTTCAAAACTTACAAGTGTTACTGCTGCCAACCTTTCTATTTAGCTTACCAAGAGTCAACACTCTTAAATTCGATGACGGTGTCCTCTATTGTTCAACTTAAAGTGAAAGTAAACCCAACTATCATTTTCAGCCAAGGAAGCTTTCATCTTGGTCTCTGTTTACTCCTCAACTGCCATTAAGCTGCACATGTGATCAGTTGATTGGATTGTTTATCGTGTTCTATCGGGTTGAGGTCAGAACTCTCTGCAGGCCAGTCAAGTTCCTCCACACCAAACTCGCTCATCCATGTCTTTATGGACCTTGCTTTGTGCACTGGTCCAAAAAAAATCATTAAAAAACATTTTTAAAATTGCCCCTTTAAGAAAAAAAAGTCCTTTAACTTTTTCTTTATAATCAAATTTTTTTATTTTTTTATTATAAATTTCATCTTCACAATTCAATATTATCTATACCTAATATGCCTGGACACATATTCAGCCACTGGTACCATGCAACATCACCTATTGCTAGGGCAAGGGGGGTTACAATAGTGTTCAAGAAAACTTACCCATGGGTATTGACGTCTGTACAAGCAGACAGAGAAGGTCGCTTCCTATTTGTCAAAGGTACAATACATAGCCAGCAATACATTCCATACTGGATATCAATAGTTTTGTAAGAAATCTAATGCTTAGGAAACATTTCAAGGATATACCTTCTGATAGCGAATCCACAGTGTGTCACAATGTTCAAAATGAGACCACCTCCTTCAGATTTGATTATTTAGTAGCAAGGTCTGCATTGGAGAGTCTGCAAGCAGAATCAGAGGGGGGATCTTTTGGTATAAAGGAATCAAACATCAACATGGGGGATAAATATTTTTACCCTGTTCAAAACAGGAATGACATTGTGGATTTGTTTCAGAATATTGTGGAATCAGAATTGGTTAAATTGCAGGAATTGTGTCAACAAGACAATAATAGAAATAAAATTAATTTGACCAAGCAAGAAACCACAGCCTTGAAAATTAGATCTGACATAGTGATTCACCAGGCAGATAAGGGGGGTACTGTAGTGATCCTAGATACTGCTAGTTACAAGCAGGAAGCACTCAGGCAGCTGGAAGATCGCATCACATATCGCCCCCTCAGTTCTGATCCCACAGTAACGATACAACAAAAATTGTTACACTTATTGGATGAAGGCAAGGAGATGGGTGTTTTAGATCAAAGAACTGGAGATTATCTCATGGTGACACATCCCATTACTCCGGTTTTTAACCATCTCCCCAAAGTGCACAAACAAGACAATCCAGTGAAAGGTTGCCCCATAGTTGCCGGCATAGGATCAATATTGGAGAGATTAGGAGAATGGGTTGATCAATTTCTTCAACCGCTTGTTGTCCGTCTACCTGGGTTCATAAAGGACACTGGACATTTGTTAGCCTACACACAGGAAATTTTTTGGTCCACAGAATGCATTTGGATCACCATAGATGTTAGATCTCTGTATTCCTGCATTCCTCACTCTCTAGCACTATTAGCCATCAAACATCATCTTTCATGCTACAGTAGTTACAGTCCTAATGTACGTGAGTTTATTTGTAGAGCAGTAGAGTTTCTCCTGACACACAATTTCTTCATGTTTGATGAACGATACTACATTCAGAGTCAAGGTGCGTCCATGGGGGCTAAATTTTCCCCCTCTTTGGCGAATCTTTACATGGGCTGGTGGGAAGAATCCACTTTATTTGCCCATGGTAACCCATTCAAAACCAACATCGCTTGGTATGGTCGTTTCATTGATGATCTGATTGTGGTATGGCATGGATCGAGTGGTGACATAGGTGACTTTATGAAATATATTAATACCAACTCCTTAAACCTGGAGTTCACCTGTGTGCACCACCCGACCCAAATAGACTATTTGGATTTGACCTTGATGGGGCACCCAGATAGCAAAACAGTGACCTCCAGAACTTTTAGAAAGCCCTGTGCAGGAAATTCCCTTTTATTGGCCAATAGCTGTCACCCCAGTCACACCATCAAGTCTTTGCTGGTGAATTCATCAGGGCCAGGAGAAACTGCTCTACAGATAAGGATTTCTTGCAAGAATGCACAGCGATTAAAAAACAACTCAAAGAAAGGGGCTATAGTAACACAATCAATAGCTAGAAGTCAAAATATAGAATTTTATAGAGATTGGTTGGAGATGATTCAGAATAGTGGCACAAATAAACACAAACAGTGTGGGGATTACAATAGAGATAAAGTTCATTTTGTCACTACTTTCTCCTTAGAATACAACAAAATCGTTGCGATTCTTAAAGCGCATCTCCCCATCTTGTATGCTGATAAGGATCTGTACTCTGTTATCCAGGGTGGTTGTCAATTTTCCAGTAGAAGGGCCCCCAGTCTGGGAAGTATGTTGTCACCCAGCTTATTTTGCTCCCAGAAGTCAAACAAATCGCAGACCTGGCTTTCCACTGTAGGTTCCTACATGTGTGGCCATAACACCTGTAGGCAGTGTCATAAACATAAAAAAAGCACCTCAGTTTTTTCTTTTTCTACCAAGAAAACTTATACCACCAAACAGTATATAAACTGTAACTCTAAATCGGTGGTATATGTTATTCAGTGTAGTGCCTGCAGTCTACAATACGTTGGGTGCACAATACGCCCGTTGAGAGTTAGAATCTCGGAACATGTGAATGACACTACAAATACTATCGCTAAAAATATCTTAAATGTGTCAAAACATTTCCGGGATTTCCATCATGGTAATCTTGACACTTTTTTCCTTTTTTGGTGCTGAACAGGTTAAAAAACCCCCAAGAGGAGGTGACACTCATCGTATTTTGCTCAAGCGTGAAGTATGGTGGATACATACCCTCAATACTAGAAAACCATATGGTTTGAACGATAGGATGGATATAAATCTTTTTTTAACATAATCGCATTTTTCAACATAGTCGCATTGTTTGATACATTTATCGCACCATTTTGAATATGCTTTATTTGTTCATGATATGTTTCTCATGTGCCTGCTGTGCTTCTTTCTTTTCTCCATGTGTTTTTAATTGTTTTGATTGCTCTGATTAGGATGCACCCGCCCTATTTGGAGTGCTTACTCTGTTATAAATATCAGTTTTTAAATCAAACATGTATGCTTTGATGAAGGCTTCTTAGCCGAAACGCATCAGCGTAGCCTGTACCCGTGTATCCATGTAACCCAATAAAGGACTTTTATTCAAGAGCATCCGAGTTGCCAGCCCTTTTCTGATTCAAGTATTGCATTTTGGGGCCTGAATGTCCTGGCTAGAGCACCGGATCACAGTTCATAGAACATCATACTGGCAGTGGAACTGGGGTATCATTTTGCTTCTTCTATAGCCAGCAATACACATTTGCTGCAATTTATGCTCCAAATACAGGGACAGTTAATTTTCCTGCCAAAATGTTGAAGACGCTGGAGAAATTTAGGGAAGGGTGTTTGATCTTGGGTGGAGATTTTAATATTGTGCTGGATCCAGGTCTGGACACAACATCAAGGAAAACTTCCCTAGCCTTTAAAGCCCTAAAGCATTTCAAACAACTTTTACGCACTCAACATCTGGTTCAGAGCTGGCGGGTAATGCACAGTGGAGTAAAGGATTATAGTTATTACTCTAAAACACATAAAATGTACTCGCATATCGATGTATTTATGGTAGATCAATTCTATTTAGAAAAGGTCCGAAATTGTACCATTGAGTCTATAACTATCTCAGATCATGCCCCAATAACGTTAACATTCTCTCCAATCCAGGCAGGCTACATAGAACGAACTTGGCGATTGAATGAATCAATATTAGATAACAAAAGGATAGCCGAAGAATTATTAGTCAAAATAAGGGACTATTTTGAGAGGAATATGCCAGGTGAGGTGTCAGACCAGTCAGTATGGGAGGCCCATAAATCGGTCATAAGAGGAGAATTAATAGCTTATGTATCCCATATTAAGAAAGAAAGAAAGAAGGAAGTGACAGAGTTATTAGAGAAAATTAATACACTGAAGATTAAACATAAAAAAAATTAGACCCCTTAGATATCCAACAATTAGGGAACCTTCGAGCAGAACTTGCACAATGTCTAGATCGAAAAGTCAATAATAAATACAGATACTTTGCCCATAGGTTCTATGAGCAAGGGAACAAATGCGGTGCGATTTCTGGCTAAACAACTTAAAAAGCAACAAGAATCTAGACATGTCCATAACCTATTAATATGCAACAAAAAGGTAATGGAAACACAGGCCATAGCGACAGAATTTCATAGATTTTATGAAACCTTATATAATATTCAGACACCTGAGACCGTACAATTAGAAGATGGGGAGGACCAAAGAAGGGAAGAAATATGAGAGTACATTAGGGAATCATTAATGCCGACCCTAACGGAGACAATTACAGCAGAAATCCAATCAAAGTAGAAGAGTTGAGCAGAGCAATAGCAGCCTTACCGACAGGGAAAAGTCCTGGTCCGGATGGTTTGACAAACATTTACTATAAAAAATTTTCTTCGGAGCTGATAAAACTGTTATGAAATTATTTTAACACAATTAATGCAGTTAATCCATTGCCTCCAGAAGCCCTGTTGGTGTACATTACTGTACTCCCGAAGGAAGGGAAAGACTCTCAGTACTTGCCAACTATAGGCCTATTTCTCTGCTCAACTCGGATACTAAACTGCTCACCAAAATTTTAGCTCTGAGATTGCAAGAACATATCGGGGATTTGGTGCACCCTGACCAGACAGGTTTTATGAAAGGACGTGAGGCAAGGGATAATACCATCCGGGCACTTCACCTGCTCCATTGGATGCAGCATGGCCCAGAGAAAGACCCAAATATCGTACAATCGATGGATCCTGAAAAAGCCTTCGATAGGGTGAACTGGGGCTTTATGAATGAAGTCTTGAGGGGGGTGGGTCTGGGTGACTGTATGATGGGATGGATAATGGCTCTCTATGTGGACCCAAGAGCAAGGGTCAGAGTAAATGGTACAATATCTGACTATCTTAATATACGAAATGGAACAAGGCAGGGGTGCCCACTCTCACCATTATTATTTGCTATAATATTAGAGCCATTTCTATGTAGGATCAGAAGCAATGGGGAGATATTGGGGATATGTATTGGGGATGTGGAACATAAAGTTTCAGCCTACGCTGATGATTTACTATTCTACCTTTTGACACCTCAGGCATCCTTAATAGCTCTCATGCAGGAAGTGGATAGATATGGGCATTTATCTAACTTTAAAATTAATTATGAAAAATCAATACTCCTACCCAGCCATGTCCCTCAAGAGATGGCGAGGAGGGAGTACCCCTTTGTGTGGAAGAAGGATTCCCTGTTCTATTTGGAGGTACATATCACTTCGGATCAAAAAATGTTATATGACCTTAATTATGCCTCCCTAATGGCAGGGGGGACTTGAAATGGACAGGACAATATCTAGCATGGTTTGGAAGGGTGAGTGCCATTAAAATGTGTATATTACCTAGAATTATCTACATATTACACACAGTTCCGATTAAGTTGCCAGGAACCTTTTTTAAACAGATACGGAAGGCTTTTGTAGCATTTGTGTGGAATAGTAAACGACCAAGGTTGACTTATGACTAGGGATGAGCTTCGTGTTCGAGTCAAACCCATGTTCGACTCGAACATCGGCAGTTCGATCGTTTGCCGAATTGCAAACGATATGGGCCGTTTGCGCCAAATTCATGTGGCGCATCACGGCCCATAATTCACTGCGGCATCGCAGTGCACTGCTGGCTGATGATTGGACAAGCATGCACTATGACCCGCATGCTTGGCCAATCCCAGCGCCATCGGTAGAGAGAGCTGTAACTGGCCAAAGCCACGGTGGCTTTGGCCAATTGCGGCTCAGGTAGTTTAGAACACGCCCCACACTATATAAGGCCACCTGCACGGCGGCCCTGTGTAGTGTGTTCCGGCATGCTTACAGAGAGAGAGAGACAGTGTCATTTCATTTGAGTTAGCTAGATTAGGCAGGACAGTCAGTGAATTAGCTGCACTTACAGTATATTGTGTATATATATGCATCCCAGGTGTTGTGTATATATATATATATATATACACTGTATTCAGTTTAGCTAGATCCGTTCCTGTTATCTTCCTACTGACAGGCAGGCTTGTCTTGTTACAGTATTTACAGCTACCTGAAGAAAATTGCTGGTGTTCTTTTGATCCTATTAGTACCACAGTCAGGCAGCTAGACTATTTACAGTTAGTGTAGTGCGTCCTCCTCACAGTGTTCAGCTAAAGCTACAAGTTAGTTTAGTGTGACCTCTGCACAGTGTTCAGCTAAAGCTACAAGTTAGGGTAGTGCATCCTCCTCACAGTGTTCAGCTAAAGCTACAAGTTGGTGTAGTGCGTCCTCCTCACAGTGTTCAGCTAAAACTACAAGTTAGTGTAGTGCGACCTCTGCACAGTGTTCAGCTAAAGCTACAAGTTAGTGTAGTGTGTCCTCCTCACAGTGTTCAGCTAAAACTACAAGTTAGTGTAGTGCGACCTCTGCACAGTGTTCAGCTAAAGCTACAATTTAGTGTACTGCGTCCTCCTCACAATGTTCAGCTAAAACTACAAGTTAGTGTAGTGCGACCTCTGCACAGTGTTCAGCTAAAGCTACAAGTTAGTGTAGTGCGTCCTCCTCACAGTGTTCAGCTAAAACTACAAGTTAGTGTAGTGCAACCCCTGCACAGTGTTCAGCTAAAGCTACAAGTTAGTGTAGTGCGTCCTCCTCACAGTGTTCAGCTAAAATTACAAGTTAGTGTAGTGCGACCTCTGCACAGTGTTCAGCTAAAGCTACAATTTAGTGTACTGCGTCCTCCTCACAGTGTTCAGCTAAAACTACAAGTTAGTGTAGTGCGACCTTTGCACAGTGTTCAGCTAAAGCTACAAGTTAGTGTAGTGCGTCCTCCTCACAGTGTTCAGCTAAAACTACAAGTTAGTGTAGTGCGACCCCTGCACAGTGTTCAGCTAAAGCTACAAGTTAGTGTAGTGCGTCCTCCTCACAGTGTTCAGCTAAAACTACAAGTTAGTGTAGTGCGACCTCTGCATAGTGTTCAGCTAAAGCTACCTGTAGAAGGTTGGTGGTGTTTTCCTGATCCTATCACTACCGCAGGCAGCTAAATAAGCTACAAGTTAGTTTTTTGCGAGCTCTGCACAGTGTTCACCTAAAGCTACCTGTAGAAGGTTGGTGGTGTTTTCCTGATCCTATCACTACCGCAGGCAGCTAAATAAGCTACAAGTTAGTTTTTTGTGAGCTCTGCACAGTGTTCACCTAAAACTACCTGTAGAAGGTTGGTGGTGTTTTCCTGATCCTATCACTACGGCAGGCAGCTAAATAAGCTACAAGTTAGTTTTTGGCAAGCTCTGCACAGTGTTCACCTAAAGCTACCTGTAGAAGGTTGGTGGTGTTTTCCTAATCCTATCACTACCGCAGGCAGCTAAATAAGCTACAAGTTAGTTTTTGGCAAGCTCTGCACAGTGTTCACCTAAAGCTACCTGTAGAAGGTTGGTGGTGTTTTTCTGATCCTATCACTACCGCAGGCAGCTAAATAAGCTACAAGTTAGTTTTTTGTGAGCTCTGCACAGTGTTCAGCTAAAGCTACCTGTAGAAGGTTGGTGGTGTTTTCCTGATCCTATCACTACCGCAGGCAGCTAAATAAGCTACAACTTAGTGTAGTGCGAGCTCTGCACAGTGTTCGTCTAAAGCTACCTGTAGAAGGTTGGTGGCGTTTTCCTGATCCTATCACTACCGCAGGCAGCTAAATAAGCTACAACTTAGTTTTTTGCGAGCTCTGCACAGTGTTCACCTAAAGCTACCTGTAGAAGGTTGGTGGTGTTTTCCTGATCCTATCACTACCGCAGGCAGCTAAATAAGCTACAAGTTAGTTTTTTGTGAGCTCTGCACATTGTTCACCTAAAGCTACCTGTAGAAGGTTTGTGGTGTTTTCCTGATCCTATCACTACCGCAGGCAGCTAAATAAGCTACAAGTTAGTTTTTTGTGAGCTCTGCACAGTGTTCAGCTAAAGCTACCTGTAGAAGGTTGGTGGTGTTTTCCTGATCCTATCACTACCGCAGGCAGCTAAATAAGCTACAAGTTAGTTTTTTGTGAGCTCTGCACATTGTTCACCTAAAGCTACCTGTAGAAGGTTTGTGGTGTTTTCCTGATCCTATCACTACCGCAGGCAGCTAAATAAGCTACAAGTTAGTTTTTTGTGAGCTCTGCACAGTGTTCAGCTAAAGCTACCTGTAGAAGGTTGGTGGTGTTTTCCTGATCCTATCACTACCGCAGGCAACTAAATAAGCTACAAGTTAGTTTTTTGCGAGCTCTGCACAGTGTTCACCTAAAGCTACCTGTAGAAGGTTGGTGTTGTTTTCCTGATCCTATCACTACCGCAGGCAGCTAAATAAGACACAAGTTAGTTTTTTGGGAGCTCTGCAGTGTTCACCTAAAGCTACCTGTAGAAGGTTGGTGGTGTTCTCATATATATATATATATATATATATATATATATATATATATATATATATATATATATATATATAAATATATATATATATATATATATCCCAGCTTAGTGCAGCTACAAGCCATTAGTATGTCTGGAAGGCCAACAAGGAGAGGCAGACAGTCACAAGCCAATAAAAGAGGGCAAGCAGGCTCTGTGTCTAGAGGCAACAGTGCTGGTCGTGGAGACGGTGCATCCTCATCAGCACGTGGCCGTGGGACACGCTTGGCCTTTTTTTCGGCAGCTGGCCGCATTGAGCCGCAACATGCGGAAGCCTTGGGCGAGTGGATGACCAAGCCATCCTCATCTTCCTCATCCTCTCTCACCCATGCTCAGGATACTTTGTCTGGCAAAGCAGCTGCCAACGCTGCCTCTTCCCTCGGCTCAATGGAATCAGTGACTCCTTCCCTAGCCCCACCATGTCCTCCTCAGGAGTCCCTCGAACTGTTTTACCACAGTGCTGGGTACATGCTCCAGGAGGATGCCCAGCATCTGATGATGATACTGAGCTAGATGAAGGCAGTAACGTGAGCACGGACAGAGGGGGTGCCCAAGAAGGACAGCAATCTGGCAGTCATGCTCCCCCTGCTGCAGCATACTGCCAGGTTTGCCCCAGTGATGAGGAGGGAGGGGATGATGAGGTCACTGACTCAACATGGGTGCCTGATAGGAGAGAGGAGGAGGAGGCACATCACCAATCAGGCAGGATGCCCTCCAGGGGCCAGCCTAAGGGCAGCACACTGACTGCATCACACCCCAAAGCTCCGCATGTGCAGGGCGCTTCAGTCTCTGCGCATTATTCAAAAAGTTCTTTGGTGTGGGCCTTTTTTGAGACGTGTGCATTAGATCGCACCTCTGCTATTTGCAACATATGTCTAAAGCGTATTTCGCGTGGCCAAAACATCTCCCGCTTGGGCACCACATGCTTGACCAGACATATGTTGACCTTCCATGCAGTTCGTTGGCAAGTGTATCTAAAAGACTAGGCATGTGCATTTCGTTCCGCATTAGTTTTTTAATGAATTTCGACAAATTCATTAATTCGGAAATATCCGAATTAACGAAAACCAGTTTAACAAATTTTTCCGAATATTCGTAAATTCGAAAAATTTGTACATTCGTAAATTCATACATTCGTAAATTCGTACATTCGTAAATCCGTACATTCGCACATTAGTAAATTAGTGAATTTGTAAATTTGTAAATTCGGAAATTCGGAAATCTGAAATAATAATTAACTAATAATAACTTAACTATTACTAGTAACTATTAAATTATAGGTATTGTAATTTCCTTTCAAATTTGTCTGTTAGTGAACGTAACACATACTAATTTATCCGAAGTTATGAATGATCTGAAATAACAAATGCCGTATCCAAACGAATGGAGCGTAGTGAATTAAAAATACTAAATAACAATAATGATAATAAAAACGTTTTATTATTATTATTTATTATTAATTTGTTCTGTTCCATTTGTTTAGATGCAGCATTCGTTTTGGATAATTCGTAACGTCAGATAAATTCGTATTTGTTACATTCACTGACAATCAAATTTGAAAGGAAATTACAATACCTATAATTTAATAGTTAGTTACTATTTCAGATTTTCGAATTTTCGGGTTTTTAGATTTTCGAATTTACAAATTTCCGAATTTTCTAATTTACAAATGTACGATTTTACGAATTTACGAATGTACGAATTTACGAATGTATGAATGTAAGAATGTACAAATTTACAAATGTAAGAATGTACGAATTCACGAATGTACGAATGTAAGAATGTACGAATTCACGAATGTATGAATGCACAAATTTACGAATGTACGAATTTACAAATGTATGAATGTATGAATTTACGTATTGCAATCATAACGAATGACCTGAAAAACGAAAAAAAAAAAAAAACGAATGAAACGAAAACAAAAATGAACGAATGTTTTGGCTGTGCACATGTCTATAAAAGACCCACACCAAAGAACAAAGAGGACCTCTCCTTGCTCCTCATCAGCTGAGATCTCCAACTCCACTATACCTTCAGTCCTCTCTGAGACCTGCACTGAGAGGAATAAAGGTGTAGAATTAGGTGTGTCACAGCCAAGTACTTGTGGGCAATCTGCTTTCGGTACACCGACGTCAGATTGTACCAGGCAAATTTCCCTGCCCCAGCTACTGCACCGCCGAAAGAAGTTCGCTCCCAGCCATCCACATGCCCAGCGGTTGAATGCTAGCTTGGAAAAATTGCTAGTACTTCAACTGCTGCCTTTTCAGTTGGTAGACTCTGCCCCCTTCCATGAGTTTGTGGAATGTGAGGTTCCTCAGTGGCAGGTACCCAAACGCCACTTTTTCTCACGGAAGGCGATCCCGGCTCTCTACTGGCATGTGGAAGGCAATGTCCATGCCTCGCTGGACAGGGCGGTCAGCGGTAAGGTGCATATTACCGCTGACTCATGGTCCAGCAGGCATGGACAGGGACGTTACCTAAGTTTCATCGCGCATTGGGTGACTCTGCTGGCAGTTGGGAATGATGCAGGACAAGGTGCAGTAGTGTTGGAGGTTGTTTCGCCACCACGCCTCCAAAATGCCACTACTAATGATTGTGACAATTAAAAAATGGAACTGCGCTAATGAAACAAACTATACAGATGACAGTTAACCATCATAAAGTGCAAAACCTCGTGAAAGGTATATGAAACATATATGTAGTGCACATTACTAAACATATGCATTACATGGACATAAAAAAGTGCATATTCATGTGCAACAGTGCAAATTATAGAGTATTAAAAAGTCCATGAAGTTAATAGGATGGTCACCTTGATGATTAGGAATAAAGTGTCTGATCCACCATCACCAATGAAAATGCTGGCCGCTTACCAGAGACCCATGACCCCCCACTACAGAGGGTCTGGGTAGGCTGTTAAGAATGGTTACTCCGGACCACCATCAAGGAACCAGATAGTATCGCTATGTTGAGATATTGGGAGCCTCGATGTCAGATGGATCAATGGCACAATGGCATCAAACTCTCAGCAACGAGGTTGACCAGAAATGGAAAAGAGAGCTCCTCTGCTGCCTCTTCCAGCAATGTCTTCTCTCTACTTCCTCCCGACTCACCTCTCACCGGAACTTCCTGTCTGTACCTGGCAGACAGGAAGTTTATGTTTAGTAATGTGCACTACATATATGTTTCATATACCTTTCACGAGGTTTTGCACTTTATGATGGTTAATTGTCCTCTGTATAGTTTGTTTCATTAGCGCAGTTCCATTTGTTTAATTGTTTACCCTATGTTTGTGTTACACATAGGAATTTGCAGCTTCACTTTTTGTTTACACATTCACCTATGCGCAGTTTTATTTCCTTATTTTTCTAATGATTGTGGCACACCTCTCTCCTCCACCCCCTCCTCTTCTTCTTCCTCCATGGCCTCTTCCTGTACTTTGTCCTCGAAACCAACGGTGCTCCGTAGGCATTCAAGGGACTACACAAGTACACAGGCCAAAAGATACCATGCGGTGCTTGAGCTGGTGTGCTTGGGGGATAGGAGCCACACTGGGGCAGAGGTTCTGTCAGCTCTGCAGGGGCAGATTCAGAGGTGGTTGAAGCCATGCCAAATTAAGGCAGGAATGGTGGTTTGCAACAATGGCACCAACCTCCTCTCTGCCCTCCGACAGGGACAAATGACCCATGTGCCCTGTTTGGCTCATGTCCTTAACTTGGTGGTGCAGCGGTTCTTGGGCAGGTACCCGGGCTTACAGGATGTCCTGAGGCAGGCCAGGAAAGTCTGTGTGCATTTCTGCCGGTCATATAATGCCAGTGCTTGGCTGGCGGACCTCCAAAAGGAGTTTAAACTGCCCAAGAACCACCTAATCTGTGACATGCCCACCAGGTGGAACTCAACGTTGGCCATGCTGCAGTGGCTGCACACACAGCAGAGGACCATCAATGAGTACCTGTGCGACTATGGCACCAGGACAGGGTCAGGGGAGCTTGTTTTTTTTTCACACACCAGTGGGCCATGATCAGGGATGCATGCACTGTCCTGTCACCATTTGAGGAGGCCACGAGGATGGTGAGCAGTGACAGTGCATGCATCAGTGACACTGTCCCCCTTGTCCACCTGTTGGAGCACACGCTGCATGGAATAATGGACAGGGCACTTGAGGCAGAACAGAGGCAGGAAGAGGAGGACTTCCTTAGCTTTCAAGGCCCCCTTTATCCAGACAGTGTTCCTGCGTGCCCGCCGATCACACAGGAAGAGGACAAGGAGGAGGAGGATTGTGTCAGTATGGAGGTGGAGCCTGGCACTCAGCATCAGCAGCAGTCTTTAAGGGATCAGTCCCAAGAAACACATGGACTTGTACGTGGCTGGGAGGAGATGGCTGCGGACCATGTCGTCCTTAGTGACCCAGAGGACTTCGGACCGAATGCCTCAGCAAACCTACGCTGCATGGCCTCCCTGATCCTGCAAAGCCTGCGTAAGGATCCTCGTATTCGTGGTATCAAGGAGAAGGGCCAATACTGGCTAGCGACCCTCCTTGATCCACATTACAAGGGTAAGGTTGTGGACCTTATCTTGCCGTTGCAGAGGATGAAACATCTTCGGGAGGCCTTGCAGAAAGGTCTGTGCAACGCATTCCCAGAGACTGGGAGGTTACAAACCCCTGTTTGACAGCGTGTTGCTGAGGCTTCGGTCAGTCAAAGAAGGAGCGGTGGAGAAGGTGGCCGTCTGACCGATGCGTTCAGACACATTTTTAGTCCGCAGCCCCAAGGTATGATCGGTTCCAGCAACCATCGCCAGCGTCTGTTTTACATGGTGCAGGAATACCTAGGGGCAAGATCTGACTTGGACACCTTTCCCACCGAAAATCCTCTGGGTTACTGGGTCTTGAGGATAGATCACTGGCCAGAGCTTGCACAGTATGCAATTGAGCTACTGGCCTGTCCTGCATCCAGCGTTCTTTTGGAACGCACATTCAATGCTGCTGGAGGCTTTGTAACCGATCACAGGGTGCGTCTGTCCACCGACTCGGTCGATCGACTGACCTTCATAAAAATGAATCAGTCTTGGATCACCACCAGCTACCAAGCACCTGATGCTGATGTAACCGAATAATTTTTTTGAAATCTCAGATCCCTTCAAAGACTGCCTATGCTGATGCTGAGTGACTATCCTGAGTAATTATCCTCTTCCTCCTTAATGATCATGCTGATAGCTTGTAAGAACATTTTTGGTTCTGGGAGCCGCCACCAGTGCCTAAGGCCCAATTTTTCAGCCCCTGTTTAACAGGGGCGTGTAATTACAATTTTTGATGCAATACTTTGCAGCAGGGCTTGTTCCTGCGTTCCAACTAGAGTTTCTGTGAGGGGTTGCAGTGTTGTGGCACCAGCACCAGTGCCTAAGGTCCAATTTTTCAGCCCCTGTTTAACAGGGGTGTGAAATTACAATTTGTGATGCAATATTTTGCAGCAGGGCTCGTTCCTGCGTTCCAACTAGAGTATCTGTGAGGGGTTGCAGTGTTGTGGCACCAGCACCAGTGCCTAAGGCCTAATTTTTCAGCCCCTGTTTAACAGGGGCGTGTAATTAGTCCCGACGTACATGTTTTACGTCACCGCGTTTAAAACGATCAGATTTTCCGACAACTTTGTGTGACCGTGTGTATGCAAGACAAGTTTGAGCCAACATCCGTCGGAAAAAATCCTAGGATTTTGTTGTCGGAATGTCCGAACAAAGTCCGACCGTGTGTACGGGGCATAAGTGTTATTCTTTTATTTAATTAAAGAGTTTTTACTGTATTACGCTATGGAGTATTCTCTTTTCTTGCTTACCTGTGGATTGGGAGCGGAAACATCTTTATTAGGTTGATTTCCTGGAGCGGTGGACATATACCTTAACAGAGACCCAGTGGCTGGGGGATACAGCCACTTGCGTGTAAGATCTCTGTGACAGGAGATCTTTGGATCTGGTAAGGGGCCTACATACTTGAGGTGGAGGAACTCCCTGCAACATCACGCTCCTTAGGGAGACAGTTTTTCTTGCATGCCTTACATCACTTCAAGAAAGGGTGTCTTTCTCCTTCTATCCATACATTTTTTGTATCCATAAGGACTTTATTCTCTGATTATATGGACTCATTCTAATTGTTTTCGATCATTGAATCCCTTTTTTCACCATCATTTATTATTTTATCAATGTCATTTAAATTTTTCAGATTTGAATTCTTTTTATTTTTTCTGTTTATGCTTGATTGTTACTGAGTTGGTTTTATCAATTATGATCACGTTTATTCACTGGTAGCGCAGCCTAATATTTGTATAGTTATTAAGGTGGGGGTTGTCTCACATTTAAGGTTGCAGCAGCTTTTAGTTTTTTTGGCCTTTTTTGTTTTTTGTTTTTTCACTAAACACTTGTGTGGATTATTTTACCTAAGGGATAGCGCAGTATTTTTCTTTTCGGGTTTACATACGTTTTATTTAAACTATGGCCATTAGAGGCCTCTTATATTATATGAAGTTGGATAAACACATGGAAGTAGGAGAGGGGATTATCCCTCTTTTCTTTCTTCCTTTTTTTTTGTTTGTTTGTGTTTGGAGTGTCACTTAGAGTTGAGGAATTATGCCACATAGGCCGATATACACAATCATGGATAATTATTATTTAATCACATGGCACAATTTTTATTATTATATTAATTAATTAATTAATTATTTAATTATTTATTTTTGGAGTGTCACTTAGAGTTGAGGAATTAGGCCATGAAGGCTGATATACACAATTATGGATAATCAATATTTAATCACATGGCACATTTTTTTTTGACACAGAAGAGCACAGTAGGAGAATACATGACTTAAAGTGGAAGGAATGGAGTGGGAAGGGACAGAGCAGACTTACCCCATGGCAGGGAGAGGGGGGGAAGAAGAAATTGACAACCTTTCTTGGAATCTTTTTTCCTTTCCTTTTTTTTTTTTTCTTGGGAGGGGGAAGGGATAGTATAACTGGTTAACTGTTGACAAGACAAGCTTTTTTCTTGTTTATGTTTATTTCTGTGTATTTTTATGTAAACCATGGAATGCAAAAAAGTCCTTTAACTTAGTGCACTGAGTTCGAGCGCCGGACACAGTGCACTATGGGAAGTGCCATGTCAATGCAATCACAAGATTGTAGACGTGGCGCTTCATTTGCGGGCTTGTAAACCGCCTATGGGAAAGTGCACTATGGGAAGCGTCATGTCAATGCAATCACGAGATTGCAGATGTGGCACTTCATTTGCGGGCTTGTAACCCGCCTTGCGGCGAAATACAAAGCACCGAGGAGCTTCCGCTCGTAGAATCAATACAGGCGGGAGCATTGTTGTTTAAATATTGAAGTTACTTCTGGGTTTCGTGTAATAGACAAAACCAGAAGTGACGTCTGCAGCTCCGTTCTTTGGCCTGAGCGGAGCTGCTGGAAGCCAGGTAAGGTAATGAGATCTCGCGTGCCATGCAGCATGAGGTTCGGTTCAGTTCTTAAGTTATTTAGGGGCTTTTGTTTTTTTTTACCCCCTCCCCACGTATCTACAACAGTCTCCACTTATCTGGGAAGGCTTCCAGCATGGTTTTGGATTTTATCTGTGGGCATTGCATTTTTAAGAACTCTGACTAACTTCGGAGTCAACCCATCTGGGGTCTCCTCCTGTGTTAGTCTACTGCCGAAAGGGGAGAAATGTGACAGACCTAGCGGGGAGAGAGACTTTTGGAGGGGGCTGAATGCTAGCCTGTTGCCGATCGATCGTGGGCCCTGGCATTTGGGGGAACGGTGCTGTTTGTGAGCTGTATGCCTGGGGACCCTTGAGGTGGTATTACTGTGGATTCAGGTCCTGGTCCCCCAGGACACACAGACTCTGGGGACCCTGGATTTGCCATATTAGAAATAGTGGCTGATTCATAATGCTGGGACAAATACTGTTAGGAGATGCTGATGTCAATTCCAGCCACCTGTCTGTTGCCTGCTAGAATGTGTATTGTAAATAAGCCTAGTATGGGATCTAAGAGTCATTAGATCCCAATTGTTGTTTGTGTTAATTAACTCTGCTATTGTGTGAAGAAGAGTTCTGTGATAATGTTGATTGGGTTTTCTGAGCTACAAGACGGCCAGTCTGGCCTAAAGGTCATGTCTGAGTCATCTAGACTGTCTAAAGGGATTAGTTAATTAGCCCATGTTAATTAGGTTTCTGGTCACAGGTAGGGATGAGCTTCGAGTTCGAGTCGAACTCATGTTCGACTCGAACATTGGCTGTTCGCAAGTTCACCGAACAGCGAACAATTTGGGGTGTTCGCGGCAAATTCGAATGCCGCGGAACACCCTTTAAAAGTCTATGTGAGAAATCAAAAGTGCTAATTTTAAAGGCTAATATGCAAGTTATTGTCATAAAAAGTGTTTGGGGACCTGGGTCCTGCCCCAGGGGACATGGATCAATGCAAAAAAAAGTTTTAAAAACGGCCGTTTTTTCAGGAGCAGTGATTTTAATAATGCTTAAAGTCAATCAATAAAAGTGTAATATCCCTTTAAATTTCGTACCTGGGGGGTGTCTATAGTGTGTCTGTAAAGGGGCGCATGTTTCCTGTGTTTAGAACAGTCTGACAGCAAAATGACATTTTGAAGGAAAAAACTCATTTAAAACTACCCGCGGCTATTGCATTGCCGACAATACACATAGAAGTTCATTGATAAAAACGGCATGGGAATTCCCCAAAGGGGAACCCCGAACCAAAATTAAAAAAAAAAAATGACGTGGGAGTCCCCCTAAATTCCATACCAGGCCCTTCAGGTCTGGTATGGATATTAAGGGGAACCCCGGCCAAAATTAAAAAAAAAAATGACGTGGGGTTCCCCCTAAATTCCATACCAGACCCTTCAGGTCTGGTATGGATTTTAAGGGGAACCCCGCGCCAAAAAAAAAAAAAAAAAAACGGCGTGGGGTCCCCCCAAAAATCCATACCAGACCCTTATCCGAGCACGCAACCTGGCAGGCCGCAGGAAAAGAGGGGGGGACGAGAGTGCGGCCCCCCCTCCCTCCTGAACCGTACCAGGCCACATGCCCTCAACATTGGGAGGGTGCTTTGGGGTAGCCCCCCAAAACACCTTGTCCCCATGTTGATGAGGACAAGGGCCTCATCCCCACAACCCTGGCCGGTGGTTGTGGGGGTCTGCGGGCGGGGGGCTTATCGGAATCTGGAAGCCCCCTTTAACAAGGTGACCCCCAGATCCCGGCCCCCCCCTGTGTGAAATGGTAAGGGGGTACATAAGTACCCCTACCATTTCACGAAAAAAGTGTCAAAAATGTTAAAAATGACAAGAGACAGTTTTTGACAATTCCTTTATTTAAATGCTTCTTCTTTCTTCTATCTTCCTTCATCTTCTGGTTCTTCTGGTTCTTCTGGCTCTTCTGGTTCTTCCTCCGGCGTTCTCGTCCAGCATCTCCTCCGCGGCGTCTTCTATCTTCTTCTCCTCGGGCCGCTCCGCACCCATGGCATAGGGGGGAGGCTCCCGCTCTTCTCTTCTTCTTTTCTTCTCTTCTGTTCTTCTTCATTTTCTTCTCCGGGCCGCTCCGCAATCCATGCTGGCATGGAGGGAGGCTCCCGCTGTGTGACGGCGCTCCTCGTCTGACAGTTCTTAAATAACGGGGGGCGGGGCCACCCGGTGACCCCGCCCCCCTCTGACGCACGGTGACTTGACGGGACTTCCCTGTGGCATTCCCCGTGACGTCACAGGGAAGTCCCGTCAAGTCACCGTGCGTCAGAGGGGGGCGGGGTTCACCTGGTGGCCCCGCCCACCCGGTTATTTAAGAACTGTCAGACGAGGAGAGCCGTCACACAGCGGGAGCCTCCCTCCATGCCAGCATGGATTGCGGAGCGGCCCGGAGAAGAAAATGAAGAAGAACAGAAGAGAAGAAAAGAAGAAGAGAAGAGCGGGAGCCTCCCCCCTATGCCATGGGTGCGGAGCGGCCCGAGGAGAAGAAGATAGAAGATGCCGCGGAGGAGATGCTGGACGAGAACGCCGGAGGAAGAACCAGAAGAGCCAGAAGAACCAGAAGAACCAGAAGATGAAGGAAGATAGAAGAAAGAAGAAGCATTTAAATAAAGGAATTGTCAAAAACTGTCTCTTGTCATTTTTAACATTTTTGACACTTTTTTCGTGAAATGGTAGGGGTACTTATGTACCCCCTTACCATTTCACACAGGGGGGGGCGGGATCTGGGGGTCACCTTGTTAAAGGGGGCTTCCAGATTCCGATAAGCCCCCCGCCCGCAGACCCCCACAACCACCGGCCAGGGTTGTGGGGATGAGGCCCTTGTCCTCATCAACATGGGGACAAGGTGTTTTGGGGGGCTACCCCAAAGCACCCTCCCAATGTTGAGGGCATGTGGCCTGGTACGGTTCAGGAGGGAGGGGGGGCCGCACTCTCGTCCCCCCCTCTTTTCCTGCGGCCTGCCAGGTTGCGTGCTCGGATAAGGGTCTGGTATGGATTCTTGGGGGGACCCCACGCCGTTTTTTTTTTTTTTTTTGGCGCGGGGTTCCCCTTAAAATCCATACCAGACCTGAAGGGTCTGGTATGGAATTTAGGGGGAACCCCACGTCATTTTTTTTTTTTCATTTTGGCCGGGGTTCCCCTTAATATCCATACCAGACCTGAAGGGCCTGGTATGGAATTTAGGAGGACTCCCACGTCATATTTTTTTTTTAATTTTGGTTCGGGGTTCCTCTTTGGGGAATTCCCATGCCGTTTTTATCAATGAACTTCTATGTGTATTGTCGGCAATGCAATAGCCGCGGGTAGTTTTAAATGAGTTTTTTCCTTCAAACTGTCATTTTGCTGTCAGACTGTTCTAAACACAGGAAACATGCGCCCCTTTACAGGCACACTATAGACACCCCCCAGGTACGAAATTTAAAGGGATATTACACTTTTATTGTTTGACTTTAAGCATTATTAAAATCACTGCTCCTGAAAAAACGGCCGTTTTTAAAACTTTTTTTTGCATTGATCCATGTCCCCTGGGGCAGGACCCAGGTCCCCAAACACTTTTTATGACAATAACTTGCATATAAGCCTTTAAAATTAGCACTTTTGATTATTCATGTTCGTGTCCCATAGACTTTAACGGTGTTCGCATGTTCGAACGAACTTTTTTCCTGTTCGCATGTTCTGGTGCGAACCGAACAGGGGGGTGTTCGGCTCATCCCTAGTCACAGGTGTATGTTCAGAGTAATATGAGCAGGAGGTATGCACCTCCTCTTTTACTGTATAAAAGAGCCTGTATTCCTTTCAATAAAAGAGATTCCTGGTTGAACTTACATACAGCCTGCCTGGTGTTTGTTCTGAGCTACACAACTGGATTAGAATGACACATAGCTGTAGTTCTAGTCCCGGAGCATCGGATGACCGGACCATCAGATGTTGCGATCTGCAATCTGATTCTGTAGCCGCAGAGGAGTGTCGGGAGAGTGGAACCGAGCGAGCAGGGGCTCGTTACAACCCTTTCTTATCGTTTATCCGCTATAAGGATAAAAGAAAAAATTCTATAAGGGGGGTGGTTTATGAAAATTAGGAGGGGTCAAAAATGATGGGTGGGGTCTGGCACCCCCCCATCCAAAAACTTCACCAGCCGCCACTGGTGTGGTGTTTTTTTTTAGGGGTTGGGCTTGGCCCCTTAGTTTCAGTGAGGGGTTCTCTTAAGCCATCAGCATACCAAGACATTTTGTACAATTTCATGCTCCCAACTTTGAGGGAACAGTTTGAGCATGGCCCCTTCTGGTTCCAACATGACTGTACACCAATGCACAATGCAAGGCCCATAAAGACATGGATGAGCAAATTTGGGGAGGAGGAACTTGACTGACCTGCACAGAGTCCTGACCTCAACCCAATAGAACACCTTTGGTATGAATTAGAACAGAGACTGCGAATCAGGCCTTCTCGTCCAACATTAGTGCCTGACCTAACAAATGCACTTCTGGAAGAATGGTTAAACATTCCCATAGGCACACTCCTAAACCTTGTGGACAGCCTTCCCAGAAGAGTTGAAGCTGTTTTAGCTGCAAAGGGTGGGTCAACTCAATATTGAACCCTATGGACTAAGACAGGGATGCCATTAAAGTTCATGCACATGTAAAGGCAGGTGCCCCAATACTTTTGGTAATAGAGTGACTATACCCAGGTGCATGTGCAAAATTCCTTTTGCTGATATACCTTTTTGTACATTGGGTGTATGTACTGTTAATAACCTTTTCTTATATAAAGCTTGTATTATTTCCATACAGATGTGTATCTTTATACTTATACAAGAGGAAAAGGAAAAAAAGCGCCAAGCAGGCATCGTGAAACATAATTTGTTAAAGGATAAAAAATTATATAAACAGCAATGGCACTCACAATCGGGTGTGGTGGGGGATGAAGTTTGCAGTGGATGAGAAGGTCAAGTGTGAACCGGGAGCTATGGTCTTTTTCCATTATAGGAAGAAGGCAAGCTGTATAGAGGGAGCGAGATCAGCCTGAGATCTGTCCAGAGGGAGCCGGCATTAAGCTGCCCTGATAGCAGGGATGATTCATTTGGTGTTCGGATATCCGTCCAAAGTATGTATCTCCAGTGGGAGTGTAGAGAGGAGCTGCCAGTCCATCTGCCATGAGAACCAATGGGAATGCGTTTCGGAAGCAAACCACACTACCTTCAACAGCCTCTTTTTTCATTATTGACGTTTATTCCTATATCTCCGGGAATAAGACTTTTTTTATGCATTAAGATAAAAAGCCTTCTGTGTGCAGCAGCCCCCCCAGCACCCTTAATACTTACCTGAGCCCCATCCCGACCATCAATGTCCATGAGTGTCTTGGCCATCTGAAACTCTCCCACCTGATTGGCTGAGACTCAGCAGCGGTACCCACTGCTGTCAATCAAAATTAGTCAGCCAATCAGGAGAGAGAGGGGGTGGGGCCGGCCCGCAGTTCCATGTCTCAATGGACACAGGGAGCTGTGACTTGGCTTGGGTGCCCCCATAGCAAGCTGATTGCTGTGGGGGCACTCAACAGGAGGGAGGGGCCAGTAAAGCCGAAGAGGGACCTGAGAAGAGGAGGATCCGTGTTGCTCTGTGCAAATCCACTGCACAGAGGAGGTAAGTATGACATGTTTGTTATTTTTATAGAAAAAAAATGAGACTTTACACTCAATTCTGAATATGACTTGTAGATGTTGCTGATAAATTCATTGCGGAACCAAGATTTACGTTCTTCACTTGCAGAATATTGGAAAAATTTCCCTGTAATGCCCATTTAATATTTTATTCAGAGAGGAAATTCAGGAGAAAGAAATGCACCTAAAATAGTTTATCAAGCAGGGTTTTAAATGTCATTCTGAACAGGAAAACATAACCTCGCCGGAGGTGTTACCACTTGCTGATTGCATTGTTAATGCATGGATACTGGATTTCATCAGGAAAAATGAAAATGAATGCATTTTAATCTCTGACCACCTCTGTACCATGTACACATCTTCAGACCACCTCTGTATCATTCATGTCCGCATCTTCTGACCACCTCTGTACCATGTCCACATCCTCAGACCACCTCTGTATCATTCATGTCCGCATCCTCTGATCATCTCTGTACCACATTCACATCCTCTGACCTCCTCTGTACCATGTCTGCAGCCTCTGACCACCTCTGTACCATGTCTGCAGCCGCTAACCATCTCCTGTATCATGGCTGCAATCTCTGACCATCTCTTGTCTTGTATCATATCTGCAGTCTCTGAGGGGGAGCCTGGAGAAGCATTGAAAGTTTTGAAAGTTAGAACGCCGCTGGGATGGGGATTACGGGAGGAGTCAGTGTGGACTGTGGAGAAGAGACTATAGGATAAAACCAGAGCCACCAAGCTGGAGCCGACTGACTGAGCCCTGCACGGTGCACCTGAGAGGAGGTCAGTGACATCACCATCAGGCCAGTCTGGGGGGGGGGTCACTGCTAAGGGGGGAGTGAATACAATAATGTAAGGGGGCTCTGATATAAAGGTTCCCCTTTATATCAGGAACCCCCCCACCTTAGTGTATTCACTCTGCAGAAGGTGGCCTCTGGTCACCAGAGTGCCCCCCCCCCACATCAGAGTTCCAGGTGTTCCCCTTTCCATCAGTCTGCAGGGGGAGTTCTGCAAAACCTGATGTAAAGAGGAACTCTGATGTAAAAGGCAAAGCTGCAGACCCTAATGTAAGTGGGAACTCTGGTATAAAGGGGAATGGAGTGAACTCTGATAAAAGGTGGTCTCTGGTAACCAGAGCCCCCCCTTTACATCAGAGTTTCCCTTTAGATCATGATCTGCAATATTCCCCTTTATGTCAGAATTCCCTTGCACTGTAATGCCCCATACACACGGTCGGATTTTCCGATGGAAAATGCGTGATAGGACCTTGTTGTCGGAAATTCCGACCGTGTGTAGGCTCCATCACACATTTTCCATCGGATTTTCCGACACACAAAGTTTGAGAGCAGGCTATAAAATTTTCCGAAACAAAATCTGTTGTCGCAATTTCCGATCATGTGTACACAAATCCGACGCACAAAGTACCACGCATGCTCAGAATAAATAAAGAGATGAAAGCTATTGGCTACTGCCCTGTTTATAGTCCCGACGTACGTGTTTTACGTCCCCGCGTTCAGAATGATCGGATTTTCCAACTTTTCGTCAACTTTGTGTGACCGTGTGTATGCAAGACAAGTTTGAGCCAACATCCGGCGGAAAAAATCCTAGGATTTTGTTGTCCGAATGTCCGATCAATGTCCGACCGTGTGTATGGGGCATTAGGGGGAATCCTGCAAACTCTGATGTAAGGAGGAACTCTGTGTTTTTGACATTTGTTTAACTTAAACACTACTACTTTAAACATTACTAATAGCACTAGCTATATGTTTATAGTGGAAATATTAATATTTGCATTGTTTAGCACTGAAAACTGGCATTTTAGGTACTTTTGCAGTGGCAGTAAAAAAATTGGCTCGTTCAGTAAATTTCATGATTTTTACCAGTAAAAAATTGGTGTTGTTTGTAAATTTTGGCATCCTGCCAGTAAATTGCACTTCACGGGGGGTTGGCAACACTGAGTCCTGGTAACCAACTACAAGAAACGTCTTACCTCTGTGCTTGCCAACAAGGTTTTCTCCACAAAGTACTAAGTCATATTTTACATGGGGATAAAATACTTATTTTACTCACTGAACTGCAACTCAATTTATAGCACTTGTTTTATGTGTTTTTTCTGGATTTTTGGTTGATATTCTGTCTCTAGCATTACAAAAATACACCTATGATAAAAATTATAGACCCTTCATTTCTTTGTAAGTGGAGAAACTTACAAAATCTACAGGGGATCAAAAAATTATTTTCCCCACTGTATAATATTTGGGTATTCTAAGTAATTTTATAGCAAAAAATACAGATTTATACTTGAAAACAACAAATGTAAAAAAAAGCCTGGTCTTAAAGTGGTTAAACCTTTGCAAACTCAGATGGCAATCATACCTCAGTCAGCACTATTCCCATGACTGCTTTATAAAAATATTTATGATTATATTACAATAACATGTAAACACCTTATTTCAAAAGAATATAAATAGGAATCAAACATTAAAGTTTAGTTGAAAGCAGAAATCAAAGAGGTGAATTTCAGCATTGCAGGACGATGGATTCCACAACACATAAACTCTATCATGTACATGGAATGGATTCCAGAAGTTATCTTGATACATATTTCTCTAATAAGGAGGACATGGCCTTTGCAGAGGATACTTTAAAATTTCCAATGGCGATGATTCACTATCAGTTCAGCATTGGTATGTACAGCATAGATTGATATTTTCAACAAAAATGTTGCTAATAAATCTAAGAGTATCATTCACATAAGTGGCAGTCCCCATAGCTCTGACCTCACAGCTTCCTATTGCTGGTAGAGGGGGAATGCTTTATTTCTTATTTAAAAATCAAGCTGTTTCTATAAAAAAAAATTATATACCTCACTATGGTCTCTTCCACATGTTGTCTTACAACCTGCAATTATAACACCGAGGTACATTCAATTAAATTAAATTTGTAAATAAATAACAATAACAACACAAAAACATTGGGTTTCCTCTGGAGCAACCAATCTCCCTCTGATTTAGTATAATTGGTTGAATGAAGTCTACTTTTGGGTAATTAATGTTCCTGGAGTAAGCAAGTCCAGGATAAGGGTTTAGACAAGTACCAGTCAAGGTTGGGTTCTAGAAATAACATTTGGAAACTTCTCCAGTGGGTTTTAAAAAACATTTTATTGTGAAAAGCTGTCTTGGGTGCCACTTCCATGGGAGGCAAACAACAACTTCCAGATTAAGCCTCTGTCCATTTATTCCATCCAATGGCACAATGAAAGGATAGAGAACTCCAGCTTGAGGTGGAGAGGTCAACAGTGGCAGCCTGATCCAAAGAAGATTATTGTAAAACAGAATCATAAACTGGTACCACATTATGATGAGACAATAACAAATGATAATTTATTTCTTATGACTGTTTTATTTGGTGAATATGTCACTCTAATGCCGTGTACACACGCTCGGACTTTTCAGCAACAAAAGTCCGACGGACTTTCGACGGAGTTACGACGGACTTTTGACGGACTTTCTAACGACCGGACCAGACTTGCCTACACACGATCACACCAAAGTCCGACGGATTCGTACGTGATGACATACAACCATACTAAAATAAGGAAGTTGATAGCCAGTAGCCAATAGCTGCCCTAGCATCGTTTTTTGTCCGTCGGACTAGCATACAGACGAGCGGATTTCTGGGTCCGGCAGAGTTACGACGTAAAGATTTGAAGCATGTTCCAAATCTAAAGTCCGTCAGATTTTCGACTGGAAAAGTCCGCTGCAGGTCCAATGAAGCCCACACACGATCGGATTGTCCCCCGGACTCTGTCCGTCGGTCTAGTCCGGTCGAAAAGTTCGACCGTGTGTACGCTGCATTAGTCATTAGATTATCACTTTTTATGTATTTGCTTGCAAAAGGTCAATTCACAAACATTAATATACTTGTTTTCTATCTTTAACCACTTCAGCCCCGGAAGATTATACCCTCTTCCTGACCAGAGCACTTTTTGCGATTCGGCACTGCGTCGCTTTAACTGACAATTGTGCGGTCATGCGACGTGGCTCGTAAACAAAATTGATGTCCTTGTTTTCCCACAAATAGAGCTTTCTTTTGGTGGTATTTGATCGCCTCTGCGATTTTTATTTTTTGCGCTATAAACAAAATAAGAGCGACAATTTTGAAAAAAACGCATTATTTTTTACATTTTGCTATAATAAATATCCCCCAAAAATATATAAAAAAACATTTTTTTTCCTCAGTTTAGGCCGATACGTATTCTTCTACATATTTTTGGTAAAAAAAAATCGCAATAAGCGTTTATTGATTGGTTTGCGCAAAAATTATAGCGTTTACAAGATAGGGGATAGCTTTATGACATTTTTATTAATATTTTTTTTTTACTAGTAATGGCAGTGATCAGCGATTTTTATTGTGACTGCGACATTATGGCGGACATGTCGGACATTTTTGACACATTTTTGGGACCATTGTCATTTATACAGCGATCAGTGTGATTAAAAATGCACTGATTACTGTGTAAATGACACTGGCAGTGAAGGGGTTAACCACTAGGGGGCGGGGAGGGGTTAAGTCAGTACTAGGGAGTGATTACTAACTGTAGGGGGGATGGGCTAGCTGTGTCACTATGCTGATCTCTGCTCCGATGACAGGGAGCAGAGATCGAGTGACACTGTCACTAGGCAGAATGGGGAGATGCTGTTTACATCAGCATCTCCCCCGTTCGTACTCTCCATGAGGCGATCGCGGGTATCCCCACAGCGATCGAGTCTGCAGGATCCGACTCACGGAGCTCCCAGCCGGCACGCGCACACGCCGCCAGCGGCGCGCATGCAATGGCGCGGCGGGTAATTCAAATGGATGTACCTGTAAGTACATTTGCTGAGTCATGCCATTCTGCCGACGTACATCGGCGTGCGCCGGTCGGGAAGTGATTAAGGTCCAATTTACACTTGTACGACTTGTCATGCAACCTTGGACCCCAAAGTCACATGACAAGTAGCCCCCCATGTTTTCCAATGAGTACTGTTCATATTTGAGAAACTTAGGACTCAGGACTCTTTTTCTTCCACTTTTAGGAGCATCAGGCTTTTTTTTATTTTTTACAGATTAAAAACATCTCACCATGTTATTCTATGTGTCCACATAGGCTTTTAGGAGCTTTTAATGGCATAGGAGTTTTCAAGCTGCAAAAAACCCCTGGGCCAGCGTGTTCTTGAGCAGCAGCATTCCAGCTGTAAAAATGTCTGACGCGGCTAAAAGCATGGTAATGCTGTATATAGGGATGAGCTTCGTGTTCGAGTCGAACCCATGTTCGACTCGAACATCGGCTGTTCGATCGTTCGCCGAATTGCGAACGTTATGGGCCGTTCGCGCTAAATTCGTGTGGCGCGTCACGGCCCATAATTCACTGCGGCATCGCAGTGCATTGCTGGCTGATGATTGGCCAAGCATGCACTATGACCCGCATGCTTGGCCAATCACAGCGCCGTCAGTAGAGAGAGCTGTAATTGGCCAAAGCCAGGGTGGCTTTGGCCAATTATGGCTCAGGGGATTTAGTACACACCCCACACTATATAAGGCCGCCTGCACGGCGGCCCTGTGTAGTGTGTGTTCCGGTGTGCTGAGAGATAGAGAGAGAGAGAGACAGTGTCATTTGATTTGAGTTAGATAGATTAGGCAGAACAGTCAGTCAGTTAGCTGCACTTACAGTGTATTGTGTATATATATGCATCCCAGGTGTTGCATATATATATATACACTGTATTCAGTTTAGCTAGATCCGTTCCTGTTATCTTCTATCTAGACTATTTACATTTAATGCAGTGCGTCCTGCTCACAGTGTTCAGCTAGATCCGTTCCTGCTATTTACATTTAGTGCAGTGCGTCCTGCTCACAGTGTTCAGCTAGATCCGTTCCTGTTATCTTCTAGACTATTTACATTTAGTGCAGTGCGTCCTGCTCACAGTGTTCAGCTAGATCCGTTCCTGCAATTTACATTTAGTGCAGTGCGTCCTGCTCACAGTGTTCAGCTAGATCCGTTCCTGCTATTTACATTTAGTGCAGTGCGTCCTGCTCACAGTGTTCAGCTAGATCCGTTCCTGCTATTTACATTTAGTGCAGTGCGTCCAACTCACAGTGTTCAGCTAGATCCGTTCCTGTTATCTTCTAGACTATTTACATTTAGTGCAGTGCGTCCTGCTCACAGTGTTCAGCTAGATCCGTTCCTGCAATTTACATTTAGTGCAGTGCGTCCTGCTCACAGTGTTCAGCTAGATCCGTTCCTGCTATTTACATTTAGTGCAGTGCGTCCTGCTCACAGTGTTCAGCTAGATCCGTTCCTGCTATTTACATTTAGTGCAGTGCGTCCTGCTCACAGTGTTCAGCTAGATCCGTTCCTGTTATCTTCTAGACTATTTACATTTAGTGCAGTGCGTCCTGCTCACAGTGTTCAGCTAGATCCGTTCCTGCAATTTACATTTAGTGCAGTGCGTCCTGCTCACAGTGTTCAGCTAGATCCGTTCCTGCTATTTACATTTAGTGCAGTGCGTCCTGCTCACAGTGTTCAGCTAGATCCGTTCCTGCTATTTACATTTAGTGCAGTGCGTCCTGCTCACAGTGTTCAGCTAGATCCGTTCCTGCTATTTACATTTAGTGCAGTGCGTCCTGCTCACAGTGTTCAGCTAGATCCGTTCCTGCTATTTACATTTAGTGCAGTGCGTCCTGCTCACAGTGTTCAGCTAGATCCGTTCCTGTTAAATTCCTACTGACCGGCAGGCTTGTCTGGTTACAGTATATAAAGCTACCTGAAGAAAATTACAGGTGTTCTATTTGATCCTATTAGTACCACGGTCAGGCAGCTAGACTATTTACATTTAGTACAGTGCGTCCTGCTCACAGTGTTCAGCTAGATCCGTTCCTGTTATCTTCCTACTGACAGGCAGGCTTGTCTGGTTACAGTATATAAAGCTACCTGAAGAAAATTACAGGTGTTCTATTTGATCCTATTAGTACCACGGTCAGGCAGCTAGACTATTTACATTTAGTACAGTGCGTCCTGCTCACAGTGTACAGCTAGATCCGTTCCTGTTATCTTCCTACTGACAGGCAGGCTTGTCTGGTTACAGTATATAAAGCTACCTGAAGAAAATTACAGGTGTTCTATTTGATCCTATTAGTACCACGGTCAGGCAGCTAGACTATTTACATTTAGTACAGTGCGTCCTGCTCACAGTGTTCAGCTAGATCCGTTCCTGTTATCTTCCTACTGACAGGCAGGCTTGTCTGGTTACAGTATATAAAGCTACTTGAAGAAAATTACAGGTGTTCTATCCCAGCTTAGTGCAGCTACAGGCCATTAGTATGTCTGGAAGGCCAAGAAGGAGAGGCAGACAGTCACAAGCCAATAAGAGAGGGCAAGCAGGCTCTGTGTCTAGTGCTGGTCGTGGAGACGGTGCATCCTCATCAGCACGTGGCCATGGGACACGCTTGGCCTTTTTTTCGGCAGCTGGCCATGTTGAGCCGCAACATGCGGAAGACTTGGTCGAGTGGATGACCAAGCCGTCCTCATCCTCCTCATCCTCTCTCACCCATGCCCAGGGTGCTTTGTCTGGCAAAGCAGCGGCCTCTTCCCTCAGCTCAATGTCATCAGTGACTCCTTCCCTAGCTCCACCATGTCCTCATGAGGATTCCCTCGAACTGTTTGACCACAGTGTTGGGTACATGCTCCAGGAGGATGCCCAGCGTTTGGAAGGCTCTGATGACGATACTGAGCTCGATGAAGGCAGTAACATGAGCGCGGACAGAGGGGGTGCCCAAGAAGGACAGCAATCTGGCAGTCATGCTCCCCCTGCTGCAGCATACTGCCAGGTTTGCTCCAGTGATGAGGAGGGAGGGGATGATGAGGTCACTGACTCAACGTGGGTGCCTGATAGGAGAGAGGAGGAGGAGGAGGAGGAGGAGGAGGAGGAGGAGGAGGAGGCGGCAGCACATCACCAACGAGGCAGGATGCCCTCCAGGGGCCAGCCTAAGGGCAGCACATTGACTGCATCACACCCCAAAGCTCCACATGTGCAGGGCGCTGCAGTCTCTGCGCGTTATTCAAAAAGTTCTTTGGTGTGGGCCTTTTTTGAGACGAGTGCATCAGATCGCACCGCTGCTATTTGCAACATATGTCTCAAGCGTATCTCGCGTGGCCAAAATATCTCCCGCTTGGGTACCACATGCTTGACCAGACATATGTTGACCTGCCATGCAGTTCGTTGGCAAGCGTATCTAAAAGACCCACACCAAAGAACAAAGAGGATCTCTCCTTGCTCCTCATCAGCTGAGATTTCCAACCCCACTAGACCTTCAGTCCTCTCTGAGACCTGCAGTGAGAGGAATGAAGGTGTAGAATTAGGTGTGTCACAGCCAAGTACTTGTGGGCAATCTGCTTTTGGTACACCGACGTCAGATTGTACCAGGCAAATTTCCCTGCCCCAGCTGCTGCACCGCCGAAAGAAGTTTGCTCCCAGCCATCCACATGCCCAGCGGTTGAATGCTAGCTTGGCAAAATTGCTAGCACTTCAACTGCTGCCTTTTCAGTTGGTAGACTCTGCCCCCTTCCGTGAGTTTGTGGAATGTGCGGTTCCTCAGTGGCAGGTACCCAAACGCCACTTTTTCTCACGGAAGGCGATTCCGGCTCTCTACCGGCATGTGGAAGGCAATGTCCATGCCTCGCTGGACAGGGCGGTCAGCGGTAAGGTGCATATTACCGCTGACTCATGGTCCAGCAGGCATGGACAGGGACGTTACCTAAGTTTCACGGCGCATTGGGTGACTCTGCTGGCAGCTGGGAAGGATGCAGGACAAGGTGCAGTAGTGTTGGAGGTTGTTCCGCCACCACGCCTCCAAAATGCTGATTGTGACACACCTCTCTCCTCCACCCCCTCCTCTTCTTCTTCCTCCATGGCCTCTTCCTCGGAACCAGCGGTGCTCCGTAGGCGTTCAAGGGGCTACGCAAGTACGCAGGCCAAAAGATGCCATGCGGTGCTTGAGCTGGTGTGCTTGGGGGACAGGAGCCACACTGGGGCAGAGGTTCTGTCAGCTCTGCAGGGGCAGGTTCAGAGGTGGTTGACGCCACGCCAACTTAAGGCAGGAATGGTGGTTTGCGACAATGGCACCAACCTCCTCTCTGCCCTCCGACAGGGACAAATGACCCATGTGCCCTGTTTGGCTCACGTCCTTAACTTGGTGGTGCAGCGGTTCTTGGGCAGGTACCCGGGCTTACAGGATGTCCTGAGGCAGGCCAGGAAAGTCTGTGTGCATTTCCGCCGGTCATATAATGCCAGTGCTCGGCTGACGGACCTCCAAAAGGAGTTTAACCTGCCCAAGAACCGCCTAATCTGTGACATGCCCACCAGGTGGAACTCAACGTTGGCCATGCTGCAGCGGCTGCACACGCAGCAGAGGGCCATCAATGAGTACCTGTGCGACTATGGCACCAGGACAGGGTCAGGGGAGCTTGGTTTTTTTTCCCCACGCCAGTGGGCCATGATCAGGGATGCATGCACTGTCCTGTCACCATTCGAGGAGGCCACGAGGATGGTGAGCAGTGACAGTGCATGCATCAGTGACACTGTCCCCCTTGTCCACCTGTTGGAGCACACGCTGCGTGGAATAATGGACAGGGCACTTGAGGCAGAACAGAGGCAGGAAGAGGAGGACTTCCTTAGCTCTCAAGGCCCCCTTTATCCAGACAGTGTTCCTGCGTGCCCGCCGATCACACAGGAAGAGGACGAGGAGGAAGAGGAGGAGGAGGAAGATTGTGTCAGTATGGAGGTGGAGCCTGGCACTCAGCATCAGCAGCAGTCTTTAAGGGATCAGTCCCAAGAAACACATGGACTTGTACGTGGCTGGGAGGAGGTGGCTGCGGACCATGTCGTTCTTAGTGACCCAGAGGACTCCGGACCGAATGCCTCAGCAAACCTACGCTGCATGGCCTCCCTGATCCTGCAAAGCCTGCGTAAGGATCCTCGTATTCGTGGTATCAAGGAGAAGGACCAATACTGGCTGGCAACCCTCCTTGATCCACGTTACAAGGGTAAGGTTGCGGACCTTATCTTGCCATCGCAGAGGGAGCAGAGGATGAAACATCTTCGGGAGGCCTTGCAGAAAGGTCTGTGCAACGCGTTCCCAGAGACTGGGAGGTTACAAACTCCTGTTTCTGGACAACGTGTTGCTGAGGCTTCGGTCAGTCAAAGAAGGAGCGGTGGAGAAGGTGGCCGTCTGACCGATGCGTTCAGACAATTTTTTGGTCCGCAGCCCCAAGGTATGATCGGTTCCAGCAACCATCGCCAGCGTCTGTTTTACATGGTGCAGGAATACCTAGGGGCAAGATCAGACTTGGACACCTTTCCCACCGAAAATCCTCTGGGTTACTGGGTCTTGAGGATGGATCACTGGCCAGAGCTTGCACAGTATGCAATTGAGCTACTGGCCTGTCCTGCATCCAGCGTTCTTTCGGAACGCACATTCAGTGCTGCTGGAGGCGTGGTAACCGATCACAGGGTGCGTCTGTCCACCGACTCGGTCGATCGGCTGACCTTCATAAAAATGAATGAGTCTTGGATCACCACCAGCTACCAAGCACCTGATGCTGATGTAACCGAATAATTTTTTTTGAAATCTCAGATCCCTTCAAAGACTGCCTATGCTGATGCTGAGTGACTATCCCTGAGTAATTATCCTCTTCCTCCTCAATCATCACGCTGATAGCTTGTAAGAACATTTTTGGTTCTGGGCGCCACCACCAGTGCCTAAGGCACAATTTTTCAGCCCCTGTTTAACAGGGGCGTGTAATTACAATTTTTGATGTAATACTTTGCAGCAGGGCTCGTTCCTGCATTCCAACTAGAGTGTCTGTGAGGGGTTGCAGTGTTGTGGCACCAGCACCAGTGCCTAGGGCCCAATTTTTCTGCCCCTGTCTAACAGGGGCGTGTAATTACAATTTTTGATGCAATACTTTGCAGCAGGGCTCGTTCCTGCGTTCCAACTAGAGTGTCTGTGAGGGGTTGCAGTGTTGTGGCACCAGCACCAGTGCCTAAGGCCCAATTTTTCTGCCCCTGTCTAACAGGGGCGTGTAATTACAATTTTTGAAGCAATAATTTGCAGCAGGGCTCGTTCCTGCGTTCCAACTAGAGTGTCTGTGAGGGGTTGCAGTGTTGTGGCACCAGCACCAGTGCCTAAGGCCTAATTTTTCAGCTCCTGTTCAACAGGGGCATGTAATTACAATTCTTGATCTAATATTTCACAGCAGGGCCCTGTGAGGGCTTACAGTGTTGTGGCCACAGCAACACCTAAGGCCCAAATTTCTGCTGAGTATATAGGGCAGGACCCTACTTTCAAACATCTAACTTACAAACGACTCCTACTTGCAAACGGAAGGAGACAACAGGAAGTGAGATGAAATCTACCCCTAGGAAGGGAAATTCTCTCCTGTAAGAGTTAATATGGGAAAACAATTTCTCCTTTCCACTGATGCTTTCCAATCCTTGTTCCACAAAAAAACCCAAATTTTCAAAAAACATTTTTCATTGGGACAAAAAAGTGAGGTGAAATCTTCTGAAGAGGAGGAAAGACAGCAAAACAAATGTCACAGGGGTGATAACCCTTCCCTATGTTTTCCAAAAAGCTTAGAAAAGATTTTTTGGCTGGAGCTAAACACGTTAAAAATGTTCAAAATTACAAACAGATTCTACTTAACAACAAACCTACAGTCCCTGTCTTGTTTGCACCGCCTGTATACTGCTGTTCAGAGTATATAGGGCCTGGTGGCCCCACACCTTTCCTTATTTTAATTTGGGTGTGGGGTTCCCCTTAATATCCATACAAGACCCAAAGGGCCTGGTAATGGACTGGGGGGTACCCATGCCGTTTGTCTCACTGATTTTCATCCATATTGCCATGACCCGACATGACATTAAACCCGCAAGCAGTTTTAAATGAGATTTTTTCCTTTAAAAATGACATTTGGTGCAGGGACTGTTCTAAACATGGGAAACACGCGTCACTTTACAGGCATACTATAGACACCCCCCAGGTACGATATTTAAAGGAATATTTCACTTTTTTTTTTTTACTTTAAGCATCATTAAAATCACTGCTCCCGAAAAAACGGCCGTTTTTAAAAGTTTTTTTTGCATTGATACATGTCCCCTGGGGTAGGACCCGGGTCCCCAAACCCTTTTTAGGACAATACCATGCAAATTAGCCTTTAAAATGAGCACTTTTGATTTCGAACGTTCGAGTCCCATAGACGTCAATGGGGTTCTAACGTTCGTGCGAACTTTCGGTCCGTTCGCGGGTTCTGGTGCGAACCGAACCGGGGGGTGTTCGGCTCATCCCTAGCTGTATACAGCGTTAGGCCGCGTCAAGCATTTTTAAGCTGTAGTAATTGGATTTGGGAGTGGAAAATAGAAGAGGGCAGAGAAACGCTGCTAAATGCTAATGCAGCTAAATGCAGCTAAACACAGCTAAATGAGCATTAACGCCAATGCGAAACGCTTCTAAAAGCACGTTTTTCCAGGTGTCGGTACTGGCTTTGCAGCTCGTTTTTTTCACGCCCTGTGTGCATGAGGCCTTAAAGTCACAGTGACTTTAAAGTAGTTCCTGTACTACTTTGGACAGACTTTTATGCAACATGAGGGCCATAGACTTCAATGTAAACCCTCAAAAGTCGCATGAAAGTCACACCTGAATCATATACATGTGTGCGCGACTTTGTAGAACACACACAGTCACATGGCCAAATCCAAAGTTGCCGCAAAGTCGCAATTGTCCAAAGTGGCATCAAAGTGGCATCAAGTCACACTGTAAAGTCGCAGTGGAAATCACACAATTTTGAAGCCGCACAAGTGTGAATGGAGCCTAAATGATCACAACAGATGTAGAGCAAAGTTTCTCTGCAAATGGCCCTCTGACCCCTTTATACTCACCTTACCCTCCCTCTCTCTCTCTCTGTCATTAAAGAGGAGTTCCCATTTTTTTAAAATAATTAAAAGTCAGCAGCTACAAAAACTGCAGCTGCTGACTTTTAATAATCGGACACTTACCTGTTCCACGGTCCAGCAATGTGGGACCCCTCTGTTTGGCGGCACCGGCATTGCAAGTGTGGGCGCTGGGCTGTGGCTTCACAGCCGGGCACCCACTGCACGAGCGGCACCATGCGCCGTGATTGGCTGCTCAGTCATCTGGGACCTGTAATGTGTCCCAGATGACTGACAAGTGGGAGGGAGCATAGCTGAGCCCTTCCTGCGCCGAGGGGAAGTGATGTCACCAGCCCAGGCACCGAAAGAGGCAGACTATGAGGGACCCCCTAGCAACAGGTATTTAGAGGTGAGTTTAAAAGAAAAAAAATGTTTTTTTAATTTTTTTTTTAGGCACATTCATGCATTTTTTTTTTGGGTGGAACACCAAATGTTATGAAAATTTGAAATCTCTTTTTTGCCAGTGAAATTAGTTTCGGTTAAGATAACATCTGAATATCTAATATTCCTCCAGGTCGAGCTGAGGGTACATTTTTGATTGACATCAGTCTTGGTTCCATCATTCACCATCTTTATTTCATCTCTAAGTTTTTCAAAAAAATAGTCCTATTAAAATTCCAAGAGAGATGTATTATGGAACTGAACAGATGGCTACATGACCGTACCGGAGCATATGATTGGTCGCATACATCATCAGCCGCAGCTGAGTTAGAAGGAACGAGGTGATTTGTCCTCTTTCTGATTTTTGCATTTTAGGTTGCAGAAGATTGTTTCTTTAAAGGCAACTTCTATTGTTTTTGAGTATATTTAATTTATTAAGTTCTTTAAAATACAAACTTTTTTTTCATGTTTTTAGTCAGGTAACTTTGAAATATTGTATTTCAAAAGTTCAAATCTATGTTTTCATCCAGCAGATGGAGCTCTCAGCTATTTATAATGTTTTTATTCCGGCTATCCTTATCTACTGTGCTGAAAAAGCCTATTCACTTTGTTTAAAGTAGAAGTCCAGTCAAATCTAAACTTAACCCTGCTCTCACCCCCATTCTAAGCCCTATACTAACAACCCTGTAAAGGAAGGATGCTTACCTATTCTGAAGGCCCTCTGGTCCGAACCGACTACGGATGCCCCATAGTAAGCCTATGGGTGAAGAGTAATCACCGCTCAAGGTTGGTCTCCACCTGTACCACCTCCACTGCACACTACCAGGTGCTGGCCCTGTCCATTACAGGCTTCACAGTAGAGGAAAAGGGTCTGGTCGGTCGCACATTTGATAAAATCACTTTTATTAAAGTGGAGTTCCACCCAAAAGTGGAACTTCCACTCATCGGATTCCTCCCCCCTCCGGTGTCACAGTTGGCACCTTTCAGGGGGGAGGGGGGTGCAGATACCTGTATATTACAGGTATCTTTAACCACTTCCGGCATAGATAGCCGCAGAATCTGTGGTTATTTACGCCACTTCCTGTTCCCCCCCGCTGTTTGCTGGGAAACACACGGGTCCCAGAGACAGCATGGACCATCCGTATTGCGCTGCGTGACTCGCGCATGCGCAGTAGGGAACTAGGAAGTGAAGCTGCAAGCCTTCACTTCCTGATTCCCTTACCGAAGATGGAGGCGGCAGCACCTGAGGACCGAGAGACGGTTCGGCCTCGGGTGCCGACATCGCGGGCGCCCTGGACAGGTAAGTGTCCATGTTTTAAAAGTCAGCAGCTGCAGTATTTATAGCTGCTGACTTAAAAAAAAAAATTTCAGCGGAGCTCCGCTTTAAGAAGACATATTCCAAATAGACACTCCACAATGTACAATTAAGGGAAAATAGCACTAGCTGGTGTGCCATTTTCCCTCGATTGTACATTGTGGAGTGTCTATTCGGAATATGTCTAAATTAAGGTGATTTTATCAGATGTGTGACCGACCAGACCCTTTTCCTTTACTGTGAAGCCCATAACGAACAGGGCCAGCACCTGGTAGTATGCAGTGGAGGTGGTACAGGTGGAGACCAACCTTGAGTGATGATTACGCGCAGGCCCGGACTGGCTATAGTGCAGACCGGGCACTTGCTCGGTTGGTCGGGGCCGCCCGCTCCATGGCCTGTTGATGATCAGGCCACACAGCAAGAGGTAAGTGGTGCCCGTGGCCTGGAGAGGGTTAACACAGGCCGCTGCACACCTACCACTAAGTGGTCAAGCCTTTGTCATCTCTGGGCTCCGGCGCAACTACAAATGACGTTAGCGGCTGATTGGCTGAGCTGTGTGTGAGAGAGACATATAGCTCAGCCAATCAGTCGCTAACGCCAACTGCTCAGACACTGCTCCTCCTCCTCCAGCCTCTCTACTCCTGTCTGCCGTGCCCACACTCCCTGTGAATGCCCCTTCCATACCCCTGTGTATGCCCTGCCCACGCCCCCTGTGTCTGCCCCACCCACACCCCTGTGTCTGCCCTGCCCACACATCCCCGGGGAGATGTGAAGGAAGATTTAACACAAAATTAAAAGCTGCAGGCAGCCTGCGCCTCCATCCTGGGGTGAGTAAGGTCACCCTCTTTCCTGCCTCCCAGTGTATACATAAAACAAATTTAAGGGGTGCTCTGTGGACTCTGATGCAAGAGGGGGGCTTTGGTGAGCAGAGACCCCCTTACATCAGAGTTCCCCTTTACACCAGAGTCCACAGCATTCCCCTCTAAATCAGGGTTCTCAGAACACCACTGTGTGGACTCTGATGTAAGGAAGCAGAATAAAAGGGGGGGGGCAAGATTGCAGGGACACTGTAATATAAACGGGACTGCACTGTAAAGGGGCACTGTAATCATTACAGTGCAGTCACCTTTATATTTTTATCACAGTGTCCCTGCACATTAGAGCATGGAGGACCAACACCCCCCCTCGGGTCCCTGGGCTGCTCACTCTAAAATGCCTGGACGTATTTTTTGTCCCAGTCTGGGCCTGATTACGTGTAACCTATAGACTTACTATGGGGCATCCTTAGTTAGTTGTCCCTCTAATACACTGAAGCTGGCTCTGGGAGCTGATCATGTAACCAACCAGACCGTTTTCCTCTACTGTGAAGGCTATGGGTGACGTCACCACCCAGGCACTGCAACCGTTGTGGGCGATCTCTCCTCTCCAAGGAAGCCGGCTGCTGAGAAGATCATGTGACCGGACCAGAGCACCTTCAGAATAGGTACTCTGGTACCTATTTCCTTTACAGGGTAGTTAATATAGGGTTTAGAATAAAGGTGGGAGCATTTGCAGCACTGGTGGGCACTGATCAAATGGCAGTGCCTCTCTGTGTAAATGACCGATGTCCAATTTACAGAAGCCGGTGATCTGCATTTTCTTTCCTCCTCACACTGTCAGCACGAGGAAAAAAGCTTATTACTTGCTTCTGTTTACATCACGTGATCAGCTGTCAGCTGGTTGAAATGTAATAATAATTTTCTATAATGAGATGTATTTTAAATATATATTAAAACTAAATTTTAGGCAGATATAAAAGACTCAGATTAACGGAGCTCTGTAATCATTTTAAATGCAAACAGTGTACCTGAATCCAACCTGTTATCCACCTCTTGCAGTCTCTGATTTACGGGACTGGGGTGTGAGAGGAAAAAGCAGCACACGGTGACGCTTGAGGAAGATACTAAAGTAAGAAGATTAGAAGAACTCATGGGATTCAGTGGCAGTGAATCAGCAAGTCTAGAGGGAAAGACTGGGAGCTCAGTGGGCTGAGAATCTACAAGAAGTGATTGTATAAAAGTAAAGGAGTTTGTTACAATTTGTGTTAGGAACTGTTCTAAGACTGTTGCCAAAGGAGACAGCTCTACTACACATGCAGATGTGGTGTCTTACTGGATGCCTTTCCCTGCATGGCTGTCTACCTGTAGAAGTCTCGGAGTCTGCCAATTGACATTTCAACTACCTAAGGGTGTCCTGGCTCTAAACTCTCCCTCCCACCGTTCTGTTCAAGAGAACATAAATATCTTTGCATTCAAGAAGTGTCTGGCACCCATAAATCTACCTTACATTACACTCTATACAGAAGGATGTCAGCTGTCCCTGGCTCTGGAGGTTCTCATTAGAATAAAGGAGGCCTGGGACCTTGCTACACCAGATATGTTGGAGTAGCTGGTGGGTATTAGAGTGGTGTATTAGGCTGTCCATAGATGAGCGGGCTGAATGAAATAAAATGATCAGATCCCCCTATCCACACATTCAAGGTGGATGAATGAATCCTCCCTGCTGTGTTATTGTCTTCCTGCAGCACTGATCGAGCATGGAAAATTCAACAGGGTGGTTTTACAGAAGTCAATCAATAGATTGAATTCTGTATAACTACAGTGACCATACAAAGTCCCTGCTGAACCGGTCTAATTTTGATCCATGTATGGCCAGTAGGGATGAGCCGAACAACCCCCAGTTTGGTTTGCACCAGAACTTGCGAACAGACCAAAACTTTGCACGAACGTTAGAACCCCATTGAAGTCTATGGGACTCGAACGTTCAAAATCAAAAGTGCTCATTCTTCTCTTCATCTTCTTTTTGGGCTGCTCCACATCCATGATTGGATGGGAGGCTCCAGCTGTGTGACACTTCTCTCTTCACCTTTTTCTCTTCATCATCTTCTCTTCATCTTCTTCTCTTCTCTTCAAGGGTTGTGGGGATGAGGCCCTTGTCCTCATCAACATGGGGACAAGGTGCTTTGGTGGGCTACCCCAAAGCACCCTCCCAATGTTGAGGGTATGTGGCCTGGTATGGTTCAGGAGGGGGGGAGAGCTGCTCTCTCGTCCCCCCCTCTTTTCCTGCGGCCTGCCAGGTTGCGTGCTCAGATAAGGGTCTTGTATGGATTTTTGGGGGGACTCCACGCCAATTTTTTTTTTTAATGTTGGCGCGGGGTTCCCCTTAAAATCCATACCAGACCTGAAGGGTCTGGTATGAATTTTGAGGGGGACTCCTACGTCATTTTTTTTAAATTTTGGTGCGGGGTTCCCCTTAATATCCATACCAGACCTGAAGAGCCTGGTATGGAATTTAGGGGGACCCCCACGCCAGTTTTTTTTTAAATTTTGGTTCAGGGTTCCCCTGTGGGGAAATCCCAAGCAGTTTTTATCAATTAACTTTTATGTGTATTGTCGGACCGGCAATTCATTAATAGCCGCGAGTAGTTTTAAATGACTTTTTTTTCCTTTGAAATGTCATTTTGCTGTCAGACTGTTCTAAACACGGGAAACATGTGCCCCTTTACAGGCATATTATAGACACCCTCCAGGTACGAAATTTAAAGGAATATTACACTTTTATTGTTTGACTTTAAGCATTATTAAAATCACTGCTCCCGAAAAAACTTCAGTTTTTAAAACTTTTTTTTGCATTGATACATGTCCCCTGGGGCAGGACCCAGGTCCCCAAACACTTTTTATGACAATACCATGCATATAAGCCTTTAAAATTCGCACTTTTGATTTCTCCTATAGACTTTTAAAGGATGTTCCGTGGCTTTCGAATTTGCCGCAAACACCCCAAATTGTTCGCTGTTTGGCGAACTGGCGAACAGCCGATGTTCGAGCCGAACATGAGTTTGACTCGAACTCGAAGCTCATCCCTAATGGCCAGCTTTAGATAGTAGATACTGAAATATAAAATATTGAAAGGCACATACAAATCAGAAAACTGTATACTTACCTGTGGTCATTTTCCTTTATTAACATGTACAATATGTATGGCATCATAGTGATAGTATATAACAATCTAAAAACGGAGTAAAAATTACCTATAAAGTTTAAAGGAGAAGTCCAGCCAAAGCTTGTTTGGCTGAGCTTCTCCTATGGATCACAGGAGTGCAATTTGTTTTGCACTCCTGTGACCCGTTTTCAGCAGAGAGGGGACGCCAGGCATCTCGTCATCCCGACAATGGGATTTGGGATCCACCAGGTGCCGCCTGGACTGACACCCATCTCAGCTTCTCAGCGAGCTACCCCTCCACAGCTCAGTGCTCCAATGAGCATGGAGGGAGATGAGCAGAGAGCTGTGACTGACAGTCTACAGCTCTCTGCTCACAGAGCTGTGAAAACTGAGCGATCGGCGGTGTTCAATCGCTCTGTTTTCAGTGCAGAGGCGCCAGGGGGACAGATGCAGCATCGGACTAATGGCGCGTACAGACGGGCAGACTTTCCAACCGGACTGGTCCGACGGACTTTCCGACAGACTTTTGACAGACTTCCGATGGACTTTTTTTACAAACCGACTTGCCTACACATGACCGGACTACGGATGGACTTGCCTACGCACGACCGGACTTTCCAGCAGATTATGTCCACTGGTCTTCCCGATGGAATTACGACGGACTTTCCGAATTAACGGACCCGACGTGACTCGGGTACGACGGGACTAGAAAAGGAAGTCAATCTCGCTGCTTTTATCGGCGAGATTGACACCTTGCGAGCCCCATCGTGGGGCATACCAGGCCCTTAGGTCTGGTATGGATTTTAAGGAGAACCCCCTACGCTGAAAAAACGGCGTGGGGGTCCCCCCCTATCCGCAGCCCGGCCGGTGAGGAAAGGGGGTGAGGACGAGCGAGTACCCCCCTCTTGAACCGTACCAGGCCGCATGCCCTCAACATGGGGGGTGGGTGCTTTGGAGGAGGGGGGGCCCTGCGGCCCCCCCACCCCAAAGCACCTTGTCCCCATGTTGATAAAGACAAGGGCCTCTTCCCGACAACCCTGGCCGTTGGTTATCGGGGTCTGCGGGCAGGGATCCTGGCCCCCATCCTATGTGAATGAGTATGTGGTACATCCTACCCCTACCCATCCACCTAGGGAAAAAGTGTCAATAAAAAAACACACTACACAGGTTTTAAAGTAATTTATAAGACAGCTTCGGGGGTCTTCTTCTGACTTCGGGGGCCTTCTTACGACATCGCCGCTCTCTCCGGCCTCTTCTCCCGATGTCCGGTTCTTCTCACGCTCTCCCGCCTCTTCTCTTCTCTTCTCTCACCCTTACTTCTCTTTTAATTATTAATATTGGAAGTAGAAGAGAAAACTACAAATCTTCCAAAGTCCACCGTGGTAAAGGCAATAGGATTGACCTTGTCATGTGTTAAGGACGTAGCATAAGACGATCATATTGCTGCCTTAAAAATCTCCAATGGAGTGAAATCTTCTGCATGTTGCTATAGACAAGGAATCTCAAAACTACGGCCCTCCAGCTTTTGCAGAACTACACATCCCATAAGGCATTGAAAAACTGACATTTACAGACATGACTAGGCATAATGGGAATTGTAGTTACTGAACAACTGAAGGTTCATAGTTGTGCAAGTAAATTAATTTACTTGCACACAAACAATATAATACCCAACTTTTGGTAAAATATAAAAGATGATGTTACGCCTAGTAAATAGATACCTAACATGTCACACTTTAAAATTGCATATGCCTGTGGTATGGTGCCTAACTACGGTACTTAAAATTCTCCATAGGCGACTCTTTAAACACTTTTACAGGTTACCCGTTTAGAGTTACACAGAGTTACCTTTTACCTGCTACCACTTGGGCCAAGTGAGGCGTGCAGTGGCTGGACTATAGTTTCCTATTTCTGCAGTATTCTTTGGGTCTGGGCAGACCTCTTCTCAGCCTGCAACTTCACTAGTCAGCAGCATCCAACTCATGGGACCTTGACAACATGAGCGGGTACCCTTTATCATGGGTCACAGTGAGTACTTCCTGGTTCCCTGGTCTCAGCTTTGGTCCATTGTGTACTTATTGAAGCTATGCACTTTAGAGCCTGAATTCTATACATGATCTTGCTGCTTGGTCCGTTTATATTTATATTTATTCTTATCTTCATTGCTTATGATTTATGCCTCACCTGAAGGCACTACTCTGGTGAATGAGCTGTCAGCTGGGGCACATCCCAGCATGTACACAGGTCTAAACAATCTCAACAATGAGGCTACGTTCTTGTCTCTGACTGGATCAAATGGACTGTTGTGAACAGTTGGACAAATTACCCTTTTTTTAAGACTTTATGATGGTTTAGCTGCAAGTATAATGGCTCCTTGGATGTCTCAATCTGACACTTAGCTGAATGTGTGAGCCATGGCTGATATTATTAAGTTACACAGCTGGATCATTTTTCCTTAACCTTTTAGATGCAATTTCCTGCACAATTGACCTTTGTTTAGGGGTCTAAACTTATCAGATTATTTTATCTTTCATTTGTATATTCACTTTTTAGTGATCACGTATAAAGTGAGACCTGGAGGAGAAAATGGACAGAGGGGCTGCATGATTAAGGGAGGAACAAGGTCAATGAACGGTCAGCTAGGTCATTGTGCTTGGTGGGGGTGTAGCCCTTACCTGATTGGAGGCAGAGGTCGAAGTAGCAGGGTTCAGATTAGAGGGTCTTTGTGGTGAGGTAGTTCTCTCACATTCCAAGGAGTCAGGAGAAGTGGCAGCTTCGGTCACCCCCCTGCTGGAAGAGAGAGACAGAATGAGTGAAGTGGAGGCCTGGTTGGGCCAGCTCAGGGCTGCAGCAGAGGATCGGGGTCCGCAGTGATTGCAGCAGCAGCTATCAGACATGCTGGGGGGGTCAGGAGTGGCTCCCTCACCTGCTACTTACCCATCTGCTTGGAAACAGGCTAGGAGGGTTCCCCCTCCTGAGCGCCTGAGTCCTTCACCTGTCCCCCAGGTCAAGCATTCAAGTAGGAGCCCCTGTCTCAGGGACCCTACAGAGCCTGCTGCTGGGCTTCCTGCTCTAAGTTCCAGTGGTGGCCCCGGGAGGAATCCTCGTCGCCGGCGGGACCCGAGGGGGGAGGGGGCATCCTGCTCTTACTCCCCCTCCTCCCCCTCTCTTCAGATGCCAGAGTTTGTGGCTGCCCCCCGCTGAGGTTCCAAGCGGGGGAGCGGCTCAGTATTGGAGATGATCGGGAACACGCAGTGGGGGGTGACACGGCCCCTCAGCTGCTCCCAGCGGCACATGATCTGCCCTGGATGCTGGAGGAGATTGCACAGAGGGGTGTCCACTTTACTCCCCTACCCGCCTCTGCAAGCATTCGTAGCCATCAGCTCTCTCTGTGGCTTCAGTGTAGAGAGGACCTCAGCCAGAAATTAGATCAGCTATGGGCAGCAGGAGGGTTCGGGCGCCGAGGGGGGAGGGGGCATCCTGCTCTTACTCCCCCTCCTCCCCCTCTCTTCAGATGCCGGAGTTTGTGGCTGCCCCCCGCTGAGGTTCCAAGCGGGGGAGTGGCTCAGTATGGGAGATGATCGGGAACACGCAGTGGGGGGTGACACGGCCCCTCAGCTGATCCCAGCAGCACATGATCTGCCCTGGATGCTGGAGGAGATTGCACAGAGGGGTGTCCACTTTACTCCCCTACCCGCCTCTGCGAGCATTTGTAGCCATCAGCTCTCTCTGTGGCTTCAGTGCAGAGAGGACCTCAGCCAGAAATTAGATCAGCTATGGGCAGCAGGAGGGTTCGAGCGCCCTCTGCTTGCCCTGAAGCATTGCTGCAGCCTGATAATGCCAGTTGAAAGAGACCGGAGACTCCACTTTAAAGAGACAGCATGTCCCTGCTGCAGCTGAGGGTTCTAAGGTACCCTGCAGCTCATCATCCTTGCAAGATACAGCTGGGGAGTATGATGCGACGATGATGCTTACGGGAGCCCTGAGCCAGTGTCGCCAGAACAAAGGGTGCAAGGGACGCCGATGCAGTGGGAATCTTCTGCAGCATCCGGTGAGGTCACCAGCGAAGATGATGACCGATGGTCGACTGAGAGGCACCCTGCCTTGCAGAGCCAGCTGGGATCCGGACGAACGGCTGAGGCAATCACGTCCTCCATTTCCACTGTTATGCCTGCATCGCAGATGGAGACGGATGGGGGTTGGAACCCCTCAAGGCAAAGGAGCCACGGAGGATAGGGGCGGTTGGCAGATGCAGCAAAGTGCAAGATTTACATGTGCTTTGAGGGCCCGCTAGGGGTCCATCCTAAGCAGGATGTCAGGGACAAATCTGAAAGAGGGAATATGTTGAACTATTCTATATCTATAGAGAAGGGTAAGGCGGATGAAAGCAAGAAAGAGGAGGAGGCAAAATGCCACTGGCGGCTTATCCCCTGCACTTTTTCTAATTGGCTTCAGGCTTATGCCATCTTGGCCAGCGTCATTGGCGAAAAAGGCACCGGAAAATTGTTCTCTACTTTTTACTATCTTGACGCCATAGGGGAAGCCTAAAGAGTTTACAGGGGTACTGCTTGGCTGCGTTATGATGAGCAGTTCTGCCAGCAGAACGCCCTGCGGCCTGCTTGCGCTGGGATCATACGGACATTGGACTTTGGATGAAGCTCATGGCTCAGGTGAGGGCTCCAGGGCGGCCCTTTCTCAGGGGGGCTGGAGGCACGGGTGCTACTAGACAGTTGCCAACCTTAAAAAGGAGTTTGGCAGTTCAACGAGGGGTCATGCCGTCTTGGCGTGGCCTGTTGTTTCCGCCATGAGTGCTCAGGTTGTGGGGGTCACACAGTTATGCCAAATGTTTTAAGAGAGGGAAGTCCCAACTCGGGTATTCTGCTTCAAAAGGGAGGGCACCGGTAAGCCTTCCCATGATGGTGCCATATCTAGGTAGATATTCACAGAGGGAGGTGGCAAATTTCCTGGCTGATGGTTTTGCTCATGGTTTTCGCGTTCCGTGTTCTGTGCTGGTGGCTCCATCTTCATTACCTCGGTATTTGAAATCCACGCAGCATTTTCCTCAGGTTGTTTGACAAATTGGCAAAAGAGGTGGAACTTGGGAGAATGGCTGGACCATTCGACCTTCCGCCCAGTCCGTCTTTGCAGGGGGTGGTCCCCAAAAGGGAACCCAACAAAAAATTTGGTTAATACACCATTTGTAGTATCCGAAGGGAGCTTCGTTGAACTATGCCATTTCTCTGGATTTGGCTTCGGTGACGTAAACATCAATCAATGCCGCAGTCGGTTGGGTGCAACATTATGGCCTGGGATCGTTATTGGCGAAGACAGATATCGAATCTGCTTTTCACCTGCTGCCGGTTCACCCTGGGAGCCGACATTTGCTGGGTTGTTTTGGGATGGGCAGTTCTTTCTGCTGTCTCCCAATGGGTTGTTCCATTTATTGCGCTTCTTTTGAGGTTTTTAGCACCTTCGTTAAATGGGTGGTACGGGAGGAGACGCAGGTAAGATTGGTGATACACTATCTTGACGATTTCCTTTGTATTGGCCCCCCAGACTCCTCGGTTTGTTCTGTTTTGTTACACACTTTGGAATCTATTGCAACACGGTTTGGGATTCCTCGGGCGCCTGAAATCACGGAGGGTTCTGCCATGGCCATACAATTCTGGGGTATTGTCATTGACATGCAAATGATGGAATGTTGCTTGCCGATTGACAAATTGGAAGATCTGCATCGGATGGTTGACGATGTCTAGACAGTGAAGAGGGTTAGTCTTGAACAATTGCAGTCCTTATTGGGTATGCTTAATTTTGCCTGCCGCATTATGCCTATGGCTCTAAGTTTCTGGATTGTCAAAGTTGTTTTCATTGCGACAACATGGGTGTGGTGGAAGTTGTGTCCAGCCTGTCTGCCTCGCCACTGCCGGTGGTGCGCTTACTGCGTCACCTTGTCTTGCGGTGTTTAAGTTTGAATTGTTTTGTGCAAGCTGTTCATGACCCAGGTGTTCTAAATTCCATTGCCGATTCATTGTCTCGTTTCCCGAGCAGCTGTGGAGACTGGCATTGGAGTAGCCGGGGAGCTGTTACGTCAATTTGTGAGGGAATGTACGTGGGCTGCATATTCGTCGGTTTGGAGTGAGTGGTCTGCTTTCGTAAGTTTGGTCGGTGGTTGTTTTTTCCACTCCGGATCAATTGTCTTTGCTTTTGGATTTTTTCGTTGGGATGGAATTTGCCAGGAGCACATCAGTTTTGCAACTGAACAGAGGCTTGGCCGCTTTAGCTTTCCTCTTCCAGATGCATGGCTTGAGTGATGTTACCAAAGACTTTATGGTGAGACAGGGCATGAAGGGTTTTCGGCACGGGAGGGTGAGTTAGATACCAGGCACCCGATCTTGTTTGTTTTGCATCAGGAATTAGTGGAGGCAGGGCCGTCTTTAATATTGATTGGACCCTGTGCAAAAAATTTCTTGGGCTCCCCCATGCAATTTCGCTCTCCACCTTCTCTGAGACATACAATAAATAGCAGCTAGACTCAAAATCAGTTTACTGAATCAGATCAGGCAGCAATTGCGATTGGTTGCCAGAGGTTACAGTACATCATTAAAACTTACTGACTGGTTGCTAGAGGTTACAGCACACATTACGGCTCACTAGTTGCTAGGGGTTGCAGCACATGATTTTTGCTTGTTGATTGGTTGCTAGAGATTACTGTACAGTAATACTGCTCACTGATTGGTTGCTAGAGGTTACAGCACATCATCTCCTCATTGCCTGCACACCATGGACTGGGGAGGTGAGCGGAATCATCAATAGACAGAAAACTCCTCGGGATCCTAGAACTCCTGGGATCAGTGGCAGTGCTGGGGGGAGGGGAGGGTGAGATAAATGGCAATGCTGATTTTTTTACCGACTACCAATTTAAAGAGGAGTTTCAACACTGGCCACCAATGTAATAGGGGTTTACACTGACCACTAATGTAATAGAAGCATTCACAGTAACCACCAATGTAAGGAGGGATTTACACTGACCACTAATGTAAGGGGAACATTCACATAGGCCACTAGTGTGAATGAAAATATTCTACACCAAGCACCAATGTAATGAGAAGATTTACATTGACCATGAATGTAACTGAGAAATTTAGCCAGTATTCACATTTGTGTATCGGGAACGCATGCAGAATCACTTTTCCTGACACCACAGAAATGTGCTACCCTTTAGCAGATACACAGCAGTGCCATTAATTGCTAATGACATGCTTACGTATCTGTTGACATGTGCCTTGGCACCGTGTGATTTTGAAAAAGGGTTAGGGACTTTCTTTGACATTTCTTGCGCATAGAGCAGCTCATTGAAATGAATGGGCTGCCCTACACACCAACTACATCTTTATCCACCCTGTCAGTACACCTTTGCATCCTAAAACTCCTGCTAACCTCCACACCCCAAACCTCCCCCATCCTCTCCATTCCAACCCCCCCTTAACTCTACCTGCCTCCTCTGCTCATCTTTGCACCCACCTTCCTTACCTCTATATATCCCCTCCTTGCTCCCTGTGCACCCCATACTGTAATTCCTTCTCTGCCTACCTCTGCTCACCCCACACTACTCCCTTTCCCTCTACCAAATTTGCTTACCTTTGCAGAACAGGTGGATGTTAGGCTTAATGACCACAGTTGCAAGCAGGACTTTCAAGCATGCCCCTTTACCTCCTCAGTGGGCAGCATTCAGTATAGGTGATGGTGGATATGACCTCAGGGGGGCATGATATACATATGAATGCCGCCTTTATTTACATATCAATGCTGCTGGTCACCACTATTTAAATATGAATGTCATTGCTATTTACATATGAATGCCGGTTATTTACATGTAAACACAGGGTCTGCAGGTGAGTCATCCGTACACAACAATAGGGCAGAGCTGGGAAGCATTAGTAGCTGTACTTCACATACAATTACAAATACCAGGAGAAAAATGATTAAACACTCCAACGGCCAATAAGAATCGGTGAGTGGTGTGTTGAAAATTTGATAGTATCAAATCCTATATGAGATAACAGGACAAAGCACGGGACTAAAACTTCAAGGGACAAGAAAATTTAAACCAGGATAGTTGGCAAGTATGAGGCAGCTGCTTTGGGCCCCACAACAATGACTGGGCCCAGGGCAGCTGGCCCTTTTGCCCTGCCTTAAAGACAGCCTTGAGAAGAGGAGTTGCCCGGGGTCTGCACCTCTGCTTATGAGGTGCGGCTGTTCACTGTGGCTTTTGCACTGGCCTTTTTTGGATTGGGTAACTGGTTAGCAAGAACAGTTGTGGTGTGGGTGGGCTACGAGCCTCGGATATGGCAGTGGCTGACAACTGTGTCCGGATTTATATTGGGAAATCTAAAACTGATTAGTTGGGAAAGGGGGTTATTGTGTCCTTGTTTCGGGTGCTGCCAGCCTCGGTTTTCCCAGTCTCTTCTGTTCAGCAGTTTGTCGAGGCGAGGGAGTCGGTGCCTTTTTTTATGCACGAGGATGGATTGTCCTTGTCGCGATTTCAGTTTTTGGCTGCTTTTCGCTGTTTGGCTGGGACAGGCAGCAGGGTTTTTCCCAGTTCAATACTCATTCCTTTCATGTGGGGGCAGCTATGGAGGTGGCCAGATGGGGTTTAGACCCTACGGTTCTGAGACCCATAGGGAGGTGGGAGTCTGATCGTTTTAAAATTTATGTTTGCCCTCATTTGCTCTGAAGTTGTCAGCTCTTCTTTACATTGTGGGTTTTTGTGTTGCTCTCTGTTTTCTTTTGTTTTATTTCAGATCTTCCTCCTGGACTTGTCTGGATCTTGGGGGATTCTTATGTTTTTGGGGGCTGTGAGGGCTGACACTCATTCTGAGGGGAGGCATCTTGGCAGTCTGCGGAGTGAGGCTATTCTGAAATGGCTGGGGATTCAGGGCATGATGTGGGGCCGGGTTCTCCCTGCATTTCATTACTATTCTAAAGTCAACAAGCCCCCAGATGTTTTAGTGCTGTGGGTTGGGGGTACTGAGTTGAGGGTCTGGGCCACCAGGGACTTGGTGAGGGATGCCAAATTTGATGTTTGCGCATGATGCGTGATTTATCCGGATGCATCATTGTATAGTCAGATATCGTGGCTAAAAAGGTTTGGTGTTTTGCTCACTCCATTGGTCATCTGAACAAGGCGAGAATTAAGTTAAACAGAGAGGTAGGCGGGTTTGTGGCTAAGCTCCGGGGCATGGTGGTTCGCCACTGGGAGCTGGAGGATCAGTCTGTCTGCTATTGGAGGGATGATGGTGTTCACCTGAATGCAGTAGGGACAGATATTTGGTCTTTGGGCCTAAAGGAGGGGGTGCTGAGAGAGCTGCAGGTGTGGAGGAATTCGCTTGAATGAGGTGTCACTCAAGCTCATGTGGCGGGTTAAGGGATCTTTGCGGGGTCAGTAATTACATGGTTACAAAATTGTGGTATCTAAGGTATGGCGCTTCCACTTGGTTAGTGGTTGTTCTCCCAGGAGTGAGGTCTCCTGGGTGAGGGGAATATGGAATTATGTGTGATGTCAGAACGTCTTTGAGCCGGCTGGGGCGTGGCTGAGGACATGGATGATTCCAGTTAAAATTGGTCCTTAGGGACACCCAAAGACCTCTTGTTGTTTGGCATTACATTGTTGAATTTCCACTTATTGGTATGTTTTAATATTATGCTATTTTATTCTTTGGTTTATAAAGTTGGCTTCTGTTGCCGTATAAAACCCGTGTCACTCAGCCTGTGTCTTTATTCTAAGTTTGAAAGGACCTAGGTTGATGAATCCTTTAGTCAAGTGAGACCTGGAGGAGAAAATGGATGGAGGAACTGCATGACTAAGGGAGGAACAAGCTCAGGGAACGGTCAGCTAGGTCAGTGTGTTTGGTGGGGGTGTAGCCCTTACCTTATTGGATACAGAGGTCGAAGGGGCAGGGTTCTGATTAGAGAGTCTTTGTGGTGAGGTAGTTCTCTTACATTCCAAGGAGTCAGGAGAAGTCACAGCTTTCCACCCACCCGCCCTAGTGTTAGGGGTTTACTGAAGTGGATAGCTAAGTGGTTGTATTTATGTGTCTAAAGTTTTATCAAGTTTATACAAAACAAAAAAAACAAATAATAATAATATAAAATAATATAAAATATATATATATATATATATATATATATATTAGCAATGTGCCCGTAAAACGGGTTAAAATTACAGGAAATGTAATTGATGGCATATATGTTCCTCCACGGATTCTTAAATTTGCAATTTAATATAATTCCAGCAAAGACTTTAGGGTAAAGAAGGATAGTTCTTTACGCTGTATTGGTAAAGTCCGTTCCGGGGCTGGCTTTATTGGGAGTCTGATAGAAATCCGGGTGGGGCAGACTCCCAAGTCCATGGACCGCAGTTTAATCTTTTCTTTTCAGGTCTTGATTAAGGCAGCTGGTCCTAGCTCTTAGAGAGTGTAGAGAGAGTGTATGTCTCCATGTGAGGAGGCAACTAGGAGCATGGCTGCTTGTTTTCCATAACTTTGGATACAAAGTGTTTGCGGTTGGAAGGACATTTGCTACATAACCAAGGACTGGTCAGACTACGGACACAGTAAGGCTCGGTTGAGCAGAAGTTTATTTTTGTTTGATTGATGGCAAGATGCCCTTTTTCTTCTGTTTGGAATCTCCTGTGCATTAAACATGGTGTTTTCCTAAAGAGACTGTGAGTTTGTCCCTACCTTGAGTCTGATCCCTTACAATTGGTGGAAAATGCGGGCACAAGACCCAGAGACTGTACCTCTTGCAGCAGCATTTTTGAAAAAATAAATAAGAGAGAGCGCTCTTAAAGGGACAGTACGTTAAGAAAATTGTTTTTTCACTGGTACCAGTAAACTGATAAGAGAATGGAGGAACTAATCAAACAGCTGTTGCAAGTACGTATAAACCAACAAGAAACTAACTGCTTGTTGATAACTGCTACCCAAGTGGCCATGCAGGAGCAGAAGGATTTCAATAAGCTTATACAGACTCAGCTGCAGTCCTTGACTCACAAAGTCCTACGTGTGGACAATGTTGCAGATTTACGCAAGCGAGTGCAGGCTGCATTACAGAAAATGAGGGCCGAGGATGATGTGGAGGCTTTCCTCATGGTTTTTGAAAGGGTGGCAGAGCCTTGGCGTAACAATGGCTGTGAGAGCTCAGCGCGTCCATGCTTGGCAATTAAAGGTGGAACAACCTGCAAGGTCCCAGATGTATGACCTCCTTCACCTCATACGGATGTGGTTACAGCCAGAGGTCGTCACACCACCCAAAATCTTGGAGAGAGTCTGAATTGGTGGCCCTCGTGGAGCGGTACTTGTGTACTGAGGATTTTCTTTGGGGTGTAGTACCCACAGAATCCTTCTCCAAGAGACAGAAGCCCAGCAACCCAGGAAAAAAGCGATGCCACCCTAAAGTGGGGGAAAAGGGAAGTAAATGCGATGGAGGTTCCTGAGGCGCAAGGAGTGAAGAGGCTCAATCACCAAAGAGAGACCCGCCAGGACAGGGGTCCTATAGTGTGCTGGCATTGCCAAAAACCAGGGCACCTCGCTACCAGTTGTCCGCTAAACTATCTATGGATTACAGTATGACCCAGAAAAGATCTTTTGTTGCTACACCAGGAGACACCCCACAACAGCCAGGCGGCACTGAGAAACAAATTTGTGTCATTAAAGTGGATGGTTGCCAGATGACTGCCTTGCTGGATTCTAGCAGTCTAGTAACTCTAGTGCATGCCAGTCTCGTGAACCCCCAAAAGTTGCAACGACAGTTTTTGGGTGTGGTTTGTATTCATGGGGATACCAAGTGCTAACCCACGGCCATTGTATCTATTGAATCTCCCTGTGGCACTATGGACCATGAGGTGGGAGTAGTCCCAAATCTTATGTATGACACTGTCCTTGGACGAGACTTCCCCTTTTTCTGGGATTTATGGGATAATGCCAAGGGAGCAAGGCCCCAGCGGGATCGAATTCCTACTGCCCAGAACTGTTGGAGGAGCAGAACAAGGAGAGAGTCTGCCCATCTTCCCTTGGAGGTCCTTGGAGGTGACACAGAGAAACACCATCCAGATTTAGACCTGCTGGACATGACAACTTTGGCACGGCCTAGCTTAGGGACCCCACTTTAGCTAGGGCAAGGGAATGGGTAAAAGTGATAAATGGGGTATCCCAAGAGCCTGGGGATGAGGCCATATTCCCACATATTGCTATGGAAAATGAACTGTTATACAGAGTCGATGAAGTTCGAGGAGAGAGACTTGAACAGTTGCTAGTACCTCAACCTCATAGACGCATGGTACTGGACCTGGCACATTCTCATGTTCTTGGGGGATATCTGGGGGTGGATAAAACTAAGCAAATAATATTGCAACGGTTTTATTGGCCAGATTTACAGAAAGAGGTAAAAGTGTACTGTGAATCTTGCCCAGTTTGTCAGCTCACTGCTCCGATCTCATGTTTCCGGAGTCCATTGATACCTTTACCCATCATTGAGGTGCCCTTTGACAGGATTGCCATGGATATTGTGGGTCCCTTGGTTAAGTCCATGGGAGGGCACCAGTATATCCTGGTTGTCTTGGACTATGCCACCCGGTATCCAGAGGCAATCCCGTTAAGGAACCCCTCAGCTAAGAGTATTGCTAAAGAGCTTTCTCTTATATTTTCAAGTGTGGGTATTCCTCAAGAGCTGCTAACTGACCAGGGCACACCCTTCATGTCGAAGATTACTAAAGAGTTATGTAAATTGTTTAAAATTAATCACTTACGCACTTCTGTGTACCACCCACAAATGGATGGTCTAGTGGAAAGGTTCAACAAAATGCTGAAAGGAATGTTAAAGTGAGTGGTAGCGGCAGATGGTAGTGACTGGAACTGCCTCTTGCCCTATCTCATGTTCGCTATACGGGAGGTACCCCAAGCCTCCACCGGCTTTTCCCCTTTCGAGTTGCTGTATGGCAAACACCCAAGGGGCCTATTAGATATAGCAAAAGAGACCTAGGAGCAACAGGCAACCCCACTCAAAAGTGTAGTGGAACATATTGCTCAAATGCAAGACCGGATTGGAAAGGTCATGCCCATTGTTAAGTCCCACTTGCAACAGGCTCAGCAGGCTCAGGCTAGAGTCTATAACCGTTCTGCCAGGATCCGAACCTTTAACCCCGGTGACAGAGTCCTTGTGCTGGTACCTACACTGGAGAGCAAATTTCTAGCGAAATGGCAAGGGCCATACGAGGTCGTAGAACAGGTGGGAGAAGTTAACTATAGGGTACATCAGCCTGGTAAAAGGAAACCCTACCAAATCTACCATGTCAATCTATTGAAACCCTGGAAAGACAGAGAATCCCTTATGGTCCAAGCACCCATGGCGATGACTACCACAGGTCCTTCTACCATGCCAGGTGTAGAGATCGCTGAGGCCTTGTCCGTAAGCCAAAAACAAGAAACCAAGGAATTTCTGCTAAGAAATAGGGAGTTCTTCTCTGATCTTCCAGGGGTAACTTCAGTAATAAAGCATGATATTGTGACCGAGCCAGAGGTGAAAGTTAACTTAAAATGACACTCGACGCCAAGTAGTTTCAGAGGAAATAAGGAGGATTTTGGATCTTGAGGTAATAGAAGAGTCCCATAGTGAGTGGTGTAGTCCAATCATCCTTATTTCCAAGCCGGATGGAAGCATCTGATTTTGTAATGATTTCCGAAAGTTAAATGAGGTGTCAAAATTTGATGCTTATCCAATGCCCAGGGTAGATGAATTAATTGAGTGTCTAAGACATGCCCGATATATCACCACCCTGGACCTTACGAAGGGGTATTGGCAAATACCACTTACAGAACGTGCAAAAGAGAAGACAGCCTTTTCTACTCCTGAGGACCACTGGCAGTACCTGAGGATGCTATTCGGCCTACATGGGGCCCCAGCCACTTTTCAGAGGATGATGGATCGCATCCTTAAACCCCACCAAGCCTATGCATCTGCATACTTAGATGACGTAGTCATTTTTAGCGCAGACTGGGAGAGCCACTTACCTAAAGTGCAGGCTGTTATTAACGCCTCTAGGGTGAGGGTCTGACAGCCAATCTTAAGAAGTGTGCTGTGGGATTAGAGGAGGCCCGGTATCTGAGGTACAATATTGGCAGGGGGATAGTAAAACCCCAAGTCACAAAGATCCAAGCAATCCAAAGTTGGCCAAGACCCCTGAATAAAAAACAGGTCAGGGCTTTTTTGGGGTTAGTAGGCTATTATAGATTTGTCCCCAATTTTGCTACATTAGCTGCTCCCCTTTCAAGGGGGGAAGTCCACTGGAGTAACTTGGTCCCCAGAAGCTGAGAAAGCTTTCCAGAACCTAAAGACAGCTCTGTGTAATAGCCCTGTCTTAATCACACCAGATTTCACACAGGAATTTATAGTGCAGATGGATGCTTCAGAAGTGGGATTAGGTGCAGTGTTGTCCCAAGTGGTGAATAGGGAGGAACACCCCATAGCGTTCTTAAGCAGAAAATTGACCCCTGCTGAAAAAAGGTACGCCATTGTAGAACGGGAATGTTTAGCCATCAAATGGGCTCTTGAAAGTTTAAAATATTATCTGTTAGGGCGACAGTTTAGGCTCCTAACTGACCATGCCCCACTCAAATGGATGGCCCAAAATAAGGAGAAAAATGCAAGAGTTACTAGATGTTCTTGGCTCTACAGAATTTTAAATTTTTAGTAGAACATAGACCAGGTAGCCAACAAGCTAACGCTGATGCCCTCTCCAGAGTTTACAGTCTGTTTGCCCAAGGTGCTCAACCCCCCAAGTTTGAGCAGAGGGGGGAGATATGTAGCAGGGTGCCTGTAAAATGGGTTAAAATTACAGGAAATGTGATTGATGGAATATATTTTCCTCCACGGATTCTTAGATTTGCAATCTAAGATAATTCCAGCAAAGACTTTCTCACATACCTGATGGTGGAGCCCGATATGCAGGGAGAACCCTGACTCAAGAACCCCTGATAGGACAGACAGGAAGCTCGGGAGTACAGCGTGGCACAAGTGCCTGACAGGAACTCTGGTGCTGGAGCTGAGCTGGGTCTCAGAAGACTCTGAGAAGATACTGGCAGTGTAGAAGATAACTGGAACTGCAGACTGGTTGAAGACAGTTACAGCTGGAAGCCGGTCACAGCAGAGTGGGAGGTGTTCTGTAGATCAGAGCACAAGCAGGTGGAGACAGGCCGGGTCAGTAACAGGCAGGCAGATCAGGTACAAGTTCAGGGCAGAAGCAGAGTTGTGGTGCAGGCCGGGTCGGTAGCAGGTGGTCAGCAGGCAGACCAGGGGGAAGACAGGAGCGTAGTGAGGACAAGCCGGAATCAGAGGCAGGCAGAAGGCAGGGGTAGTCGGGAACAAACAGGCAGCAGGGATCTCCAGGAAATGTTGTAGACCGAACAGCAAGAGGCCTGGGCATCAGTCTCCTTTAAATAGCGCATCTGGCTCCAGGAATTGTCACGATGTGCGCTCTCCCATGAGCGTTCGCGCGCCGCCTAATGCACATCTGTGCACACGCGTGCGCCAAACAACTCTTCTTGCGGGAGACCTGCACACAGGTGTTATTCTGCCATCTTGGTTGCTGGCTTGCCCTTCTTGACATTGCCCCCTCCCAATGGGCAGCCTGCGGATGCCCAACTGGGCCATCTTAACTGGGTGGTAATTCTTAAAGGATTGGATCAATCTTTCGGCATGGATATTACGTTCTGGTTCCCACAAGTTTTCTTCCGGGCCATACCCCTTCCACTTAACCAAGTATTGAATCTGGTTACGCCTCTTTCTACAGTCCATGATAAATTCTACTTCAAACTCCACACCACTGTTGACTAGTATTGGTTCAGGGAGGCCAGTGTTTCAGCTGGTGAAGGGATCAGGAATTGTGGGTTTAAGTAGGGATACGTGGAAGACAGGATGCATCCGAAATGACTCCGGTAACTCTAATTCATAGGCCACATTGTTAATCCTTCTTTTAATCGGAAAGGGCCCACAAATTTTGGACCAAGCTTCTTTGACGGGCAAGCAAGCTTCAAATTTAAGGTAGAAAGCCAAACCTGATCTCCAGGTTCTATATTAAGCTCACCTCTTCTTATTGAACACTTCCTTATTGTACTCCTGCAATCTTGTCATTGTTTCTTGTAACAACTTTTTGTTGGTATCAAAAAAGTTCAATGTTTCCTGGGCAGCAGGTACTATACTTTCTGGAATACTGTTGGAAAGGAACAATGGGTGAAAGCCGTAATTCGCAAAAAATGGAGACTGCTTTGTGGCGGAATGGACAGAGTTGTTGTATGCAAATTCGGCAAGAGGTAGTAATGACACCCAATCATCTTGAGAAAAGGACGAAAAACAATGTAAGTATTGCTCAAGCGTCTGGTTTGTCCTTTGCGTTTGGCCATTCACCTGTGGATGATAGGCAGATGAAAAGGATAGATCGATCTTCAGGGACTCACATAGTGCTCTCCAGAATTTGGAAGTAAACTGTACCCCCCGGTCAGGTACAATATTTGCAGGAATGCCATGGAGCCTCACAATTTCCTTAATAAAGATTTTAGCGGTCTCAAGAGCAGAGGGTGTACCTTTCATGGGCAAGAAATGCACCATTTTCGATCCACCACCACGAAGATAGTAGTGTAGCATTCAGAAGGAGGGAGTTCCACAATAAAATCCATGGAGATCATCCTCCATGGTCTCTCAGGGACGGGAAGTGGCTTCAACAAGCCCCATGCCTTGAACTTGCTACCCTTATTCTGGATACAGGTAATACAAGACTCCATGTATTTCCTACAGTCCTTCAATAACTGCGGCCACCAAAATGTGCGCTGTAAAAGTTCAGAAGTCTTGTACATACCGAAGTGGCCGGCCAGTTCGTGGTCGTGGCAAGAACCAAGGACAGCAACTTGCAAGTCTTCTGGTACAAAAATTTTATCCTGGTACCACAGTAAACCGTCTCTTAGTTGCAGGTCTGTACCCGATGGGGAAGGAGCCCCCAAGGAAGCTTGCCTGATTTGGGACAACAGATCTTCCTGAAGCAACAGAAAGTTCCCTGAAGACAGGATGGTGTCAGGAGGTGTGGAGACTTCTGGGTTGCTGAACATGCGGGAGAGCGCATTGGGCTTTGTATTTTTTTACCCTGGCTTGAACGTTATATAGAATACAAATCTGGTGAAGAAGAGTGCCCACCTGGCCTGGCGTGGTTTCAGTCTCTTGGCAACTTTCAGATATTCCAAGTTCTTATGGTCCGTATAGACTAGAATTGGATGTGCTGCTCCTCCAAGGAGGTACCTCCACTCTTCAAGTGATGCCTTTATTGCCAACAGTTCTCGATCTCCCACATCATAGTTTCTTTTGGCTTCAGATAATTTGCGGGAAAAGAAGGCAACCAGATACAGGAGAGCCTTGGGTCCCTGTCTTTGGGAAAGGACTGCTCCTACTGCCGTTTCAGATGTATCCACCTCCAAGATGTATGGCAAGGCTGGATCAGGAAGCTTTAGAACGGAAGAAGAGGTGAATAAGTTCTTGAGGGTTTCAAATGTGGTTTGGGCTTCAGAGGACCAATTAAACCGAACAGCCTGTTTATTCAGTTTGGTAATGGGGCAATAATGGTTGAAAATCCTCTGATGAATTTCCTATAGAAATTTGCGAACCCCACAAAGCATTGGATACCATTCTTATCCACAGGGACCGGCCAGTCCAGAATGGCAGCGACCTTCTGAGGGTCCATCTTAATACCTTCCACTGAAATAATTAATCCTAGGAACTTGATACTTTGGCGTTCAAATTCGCATTTTTCGGATTTTGCGTAAAGGCCGTGGAGTCGAAGTCGGGTTAACAACACTTTTTTAACATGTTCACGATGCTTGTCCAGGGATGGGGAAAAGATCAGGATATCGTCCTGGTATATTATAACAAACAGATCAAGGTAATCTCTAAAAATATTGTTTACAAAATGCTGGAATGTAATAGGAGCATTACAAAGTCCAAAGGGCATCACTAAATATTCAAAGTGCCCGAAGCGGGTGCGAAAAGCAGTCTTCCATTCATCACTGCTTCGGATACGCATCAAGTTATAGGCTCCACGGAGATCCAATTTTGTGAAGATAACTGCAGTCCCAAGTCTCTGAAACAGTTCAGGAACCAAAGGAAGAGGGTACCAGTTCTTAATTGTGACTTTGTTTAGTTCCCGATAGTCTACGCAGGGGCGTAGGGCATGTTTTTTTTTTCTACAAAGAAAATTCCGGCACCTGCCGGAGAGGTAGAGGGATGGATAAACCCTTTCTTTAGGTTGTCATCTATATAAGTCTTTAAAGTCTCAAGTTCAAGTTCCGTTAAAGGAATAATTCTTCCAAAAGGGATTTCGCCCCAGGGAGGAGCTCAATCGGACAGTCATAAGACCTATGTGGGGGAAGAGCTTCTGCTCCCTTCTTACTGAAAACATCCAAGAAGCTATGATAGCTCCGGAACAGATTGACGGGTTTCAGCATCAGTCCAGGCAAAGCAGAGGAGAAGGGGCATACGTAGCTTCTTGTAAACAGTGTTGCTGGCAGTAAAGGGAACAGAAACTGATCTTTCCCGTGACCCAATCGATTTGCGGGTCATGTGCCTGTAACCAGGGCATGCCCAAAATGATGGGGAACAGGGGAGACTTGATGACGTCCAGACACAGTAGCTCCTGACGGTTTATGGCAACGGTAGTGGTTAAAGGCACAGTTTCCTGTGTGACTGGTCCGGATTTAATGGCTGACCCGTCGGCCAGATGCACAGAAAGTCTCTTTGCCTTGGATCACAGGGGAACTTGATATCTTGCAGCAAATGACCATAAAAGTCCATAAAGCAACTGCAAGCTCCTGAGACAATGATAGCACTGACCAGGGTACTCCCTCCTGGGAGCTGCAAAGAGATGGAAATAGCCAGATGGGAAGAGTTGCTTGGCAAGACAGGTGCATGAACAGAAGATAAGGAGAAACCTCTATGAAGTTTTGCGGGGCAAGTCCTTATGTAATGTCCAGATTCTCCACAATAGAGGCACAGGTTGTTGACCCGCCGGCGTAAGCACTCCTCTGGCATGAGCGAGGGCGGAGTAGGCCCAATCGCATGGGAGCAGGATTTCTGGTGTTGGTAGGTACTGGAGCCGAGGAGATTCGCTCAGACCTACGTTCTCTTAAACGTCTGTCAATTTGAATGGAGAGATTGATGAGGGCATCCAAGGACTTTGGGACACCCACTCGAAACAGCTCATCTTTTATCAATTTAGAAAGGCCCATACGAAATTGGAAACACAAAGTGGCATCGTTTCCAGTTTGTATCGATCTGCCAACGCCTGAGCTCAGATATATAGTCCTCAGCCGCTCTGCGGCCTTGCTGGAGGGCATACAGGACCGCTTCTGCGGTGGCAGTCTGAAAAGGACCCTCATATAGTTGGGATAAGGTGTGGAAAAAGGTGTCCAAGTTTTTGAGGAAGACATCCTCTTGTTCCAGGAGATGGTGAGCCCAGGACTGTGGCTCACCAAGCAGAAGAGAGATAACAAAGCCCACTTTGGTGGACTCCAAAGAAAAAGTCCGTCTTTTCTGGGCAAAAAAGAGTTTACAGGCGTTATAAAAGTCCCTGGATTTACTTCGCTCCCCAGAGAATCAGGCGTAGGGACCTTGGGTTCGGAAGGCAGTGTTATTACTGAGGGCGTAACAGAAGTCCCAGACGAGATATAGGCAGGAGAAGATAGGTCCTGCATACAACCCTCTAATCAAGTATAGCCTCCTTGCAAGTCCTTGACCGCCTGGGCCAATCCAGCAAGATGCTGGCAAAGTTCATCCAAAGGGGAGGCTCCCTGTGCGGGCTCGGACATGACTGTTCGGTACTGTCACATACCTGATGGTGGAAACCGATATGCAGGGAGAGGCCTCTCTTACAACCCTGACTCGAGAACCCCTGATAGGACAGACAGGAGGCTTGGGAGTACAGCGTGGCACAAGTGCCTGACAAGAACTCTGGTGCTGGAGCTGAGCTGGGTCTCAGAAGACTCTGCGAAGATACTGGCAGTGTAGAAGATGACTGGAACTGCAGACTGGTTGAAGACAGGAACAGCTGGAAGCCGGTCACAGCAATCAGAGAGGGAGGTGTTCTGTAGATCGGATCACAAGCAGGTGGAGACAGGTCAGGTCGGTAACAGGCAGGCAGATCAGGTACAAGTTCAGAGGCAGAAGCAGTGTCATGGTGCAGACCGGGTCGGTAGCAGGTGGGCAGCAGGCAGACCAGGGAGAAGACAGGAGTGTAGTCAGGACAAGCCGGGATCAGAGGCAGGCAGAAGGCATGGGTAGTCAGTCACAAGCTGGGTCAAACAGAAACAAACAGGTATACAGGAACAAACAGGCAGCAGGGATCTCCAGGAAATGTTGTAGACCGAACAGCAAGAGGTCTGGGCATCAGTCTCCTTTATATAGCACATCTGGCGCCAAGAATTGTCACAATGCGTGTTCGCGCGCTGCCTAATGCACGTCTGCGCACGCGCGTGCGCCAAACAACTCTTTTTGTAGGAGACCTGCACACAGGTGTTCTTCTGCCATTTTGGTTGCTGGCTGCCCTTCTTGACAGACTTTAGAGTAAAGAAGGATAATTTTTTATCCTCTATTGGTAAAGTCAGTTCCAGGGCTGGTTTTATTGGGAGTCTGATAGGGATTCGGGTGGGACAGACTCCCAAGTCCATGGACCGCAGTTTAACCACTTGAAAACTGGACACTTAAACCCCCCTCTTGCCCAGACCAATTTTCAACTTTCAGTGCTCTCACACTTTGAATGACAATTACTCAGTCATGTAATACTGTACCCAAATTATTTTTTTTGTCCTTTTTTTCATACAAATAGAGCTTTCTTTTGGTGGTATTTGATCACCTCTGGGTTTTTTATTTTTTGCGCTATAAATGAAAAAAATACCAACATTTTTGAAAAAAAAAGCATTTTTCATAGTTTCTGTGATAAAATTTTGCAAATTATTAATTTTTCTTCATACATTTTTGCCACAATTTATACTGCTACATATCTTTGATAAAAATAACCCAAATTAGTGGATATTATCTGGTCTTTGTGAAAGTTAGAGAGTCTACAAGCTGTGGAGCAAATCATAAAAAATTGATAAAACTGATGTACTGACAGCCTCATTTCTTGCGACCCGAACAAGTCAGGAACGTACAAATACCCCCCAAATGACCCCTGTTTTGAAAGTAGACATTCCAAGGTATTTAGTAAGATGCATGGTGAGATTTTTGATGTTGTCATTTTTTCCCACAATTTTTTGCAAAATGAAGATATTTTTTCCCCCCTACAAAATTGTCATTGTAATAGGTTATTTCTCTCACATGGCATGTGTATACTACAAATGACACCCCAAAATACATTCTGCTACTCCTCCTGAGTATTCCGATACCACATGTGTGGGACTTTTTCACAGCCTAGCCACATAGAGAGGCTCAACATGCAGGGAGCACCATCACGTGTTCTAGGAGCATAAATTACACATCTAACTTGTTGACTACCTATTACAATTTTAAAGGCCCTGGAGCACCAGGACAATGACACGTGACACTGATGTGGCACTGATGCCAGATGGCACTGATACATGGCACTGATGACACGTGACACTGATGTGGCACTGATGACAGATGGCACTAATACGTGGCACTGATGACACGTGACACTGATGACAGATGGCACTAATACGTGGCACTGATGACACGTGACACTGAAGACAGATGGCACTAATATGTGGCACTGATGACAGATGGCACTAATACTTGACACTGATGACATGTGGCACTGATGACAGATGGCACCAATACGTGGCACTAATGACAGATGGCACTAATATGTGGCACTGATGACAGATGGCACTAATACGTGGCACTGATGACAGATGGCACTAAAACGTGGCACTGATGACATGTGACACTGATGACAGATGGCACTAATATGTGGCACTGATGACATGTGACACTGATGACAGATGGCACTGATACGTGGCACTGATGACACGTGACACTGATAACAGATGGCACGTGACACTGACAGGTGGCACTGATGACAGATGGCACTGATACGTGGCACTGATGACAGATGGCACTAATATGTGGCACTGATGACAGATGTCACTTATACGTGGCACTGGGGACAGATGGCACAGGGGACAGATGGCAGTAGGGATAGATGGCACTGACAGATGGCAGTGGGGACAGATAACAGTGGGGACAGATGGCACTGACAGATGGCAGTGGGGACAGATGGCAGTGGGGACAGATGGCACTGAGGTACTGTGATCACTTTATTTGCCTTTTTTTTCTGACACTCACAATCTGCAGCCGTTAGCTCTCCCTCCTCACACGCTGTCTCTGTGTGAGGAGGGAGAGCCGGCGATGAGAGATGATCTCATATGTTTACATATGAGATCATCTCTCATTGGAAGCTCCGATCGTGCTGTAAACGGCCGCTGTGATTGGCCATTTACAGCAATCTGTGACTGGCTGTGTCCAAGGGACACAGCCAGCACAGAATGTCCCCGATGCACACCCACGGGAGCTTGCATCACAGAAATAAACAGGAGGACTTCCAGGGACGCCCTCCCGGCAATTGGTGTCCGCACTGTAGCTGTCTTTCGGACGCGAAGTGGTTAATCTTTTCTTTTCAGGTCTTTATTAAGGCAGCTGGTCCTAGCTCTCATTGAGTGTATGTCTCCTAGGGATGAGCCGAACACCCCCCTGTTCGGTTCACACCAGAATATGCGACCAGGCAAAAAATTTGTTCGAACACACGAACACCATTAAAGTCTATGGGACACGAACATGAATAATCAAAAGTGCTAATTTTAAAGGCTTATATGCAAGTTATTGTCATAAAAAGTGTTTAGGGACCTGGGTCCTACCCCAGGGGACATGGATCAATGCAAAAAAAAGTTTTAAAAACGGCCGTTTTTTCGGGAGCAGTGATTTTAATAATGCTTAAAGTCAAACAATAAAAGTGTAATATTCCTTTAAATTTCGTACCTGTGGGGTGTCTATAGTATGCCTGTAATGGGGCGCATGTTTCCCATGTTTAGAACAGTCTGACAGCAAAATTACATTTCAAAGGAAAAAAAGTCATTTAAAACTACTTGCGGCTATTAATGAATTGCCGGTCCGACAATACACATAAGAGTTCATAGATAAAAACGGCATGGGAACCCCGAACCAATATTAAAAAAAAAAAAATTATGTGGGGGGTCCCCCTAAATTCCATACCAGTCCTTTCAGGTCTGGTATGGATTTTAAGGGGAACCCGTGCCAAAATTTTTTTAAAAAATGGCGTGGGGTCCCCCCAAAAATCCATACCAAACCCTTATCCGAGCACGCAACCTGGCAGGCCACAGGAGAAGAGGGGGGACGAGAGAGACCCACCTCCTGGTATCACCTTATCTATGAGCACTCCATTCTCATTAGGTGTCACATAAACGGGAGCTCCTCCTGGTATCAGCTCTGTAATGAGCTCCCACCACCTTCTCATGTTCTCACCTTATCTATGATCTCCCTCACTCCCCCGGTCAGCCTGTATCACTCATCCATTCTGCTTGATGGTGTTTTTCAGTCCAGCACAGGCCACGGCGTCCCCCCTCCTCACAGTGCTGAGGCTCCTGGAGAGCAGATGACAGACACCTTCGAGCTCTGTGCTCTCAGGACTGAGGGAACCAACATCATGGGCAGCATGCAGCAGGCGGTGGCAACCTCTCTTGTCATGTGATGGCAGTCGGCAGTCAGCTGACACCTCTGAGGGCGGAGCCTTCTGTACCCTGGGCACTCATTGGCTAGGACACCCCTGCTATCTCCTTAGATAGTAGCTGGCTGCTACATCCCTCCCAGCATACTGTGTGGGCGGCACCGGGTGACAGCTGAGCGGTTCACATTTTTTAGGGGGGGGGATCAGACACCTTGGCCCAGTTCGTCCCTGTCCAAAACCGATTTTTCAAGAAACTACCCGGGGCGTCCACAGGTCCAAAACTCGGGAATGTCCTAACAAAATTGTGACTGTTGCTGGCAAGTATGTGGTAAGTGCCTTGCTGCCCGGCCACTCACGAGCGCCCCCTTCAAATGGCACCCATAGCATATGCCATATCTGCCATACCCTAGATACGCCACTGGCTTCCACTTTTCTCAGTGGACACTCTGGTATGCATGGTTTATTATGCTTTTTTCAGTGCCGTCACAAAGTAATCTAGAGCGATGTTGAGATGTATGAGCATTATGTGTCAGCAAAAATCCTCCCCCAAAATTGAGCACTAATCTGCATGCTTAACCCAAGTACAAATCTGCCACCCTGCTGAAATCCCCCCTCTGAGCACAAATCTTTGCCCCCATCCCCTAAACCCCCACCCCAACACAAATACCCCTCCCCAAAAAAGTCACGTCTCCTACCACAAATCCTCTACCCCTCAAAATTCCCTCCAAGTCCACATACCCTCTCCCTCAACCTCCTTGCAGCGCCCCCCCCCTCACATGAACCCACAGTGCCCAGTGCAGCCACCCATCCTGCCCACCCCTTGTCCCAGGCCTGCTTTTTTACATATGAACTTCCCCACCAGTATAGCACATTGAGAGGGTGGTCTTGTATTTACACTAGTAATATTTGCATATTTGAGCCATTTTGAAGTTTTTTTGTGATTATAGTCTATTCCTCCATCAAGGAGAGTATCACCATACTTTCATATGCATCTAATCAGATCAGGATTGAAAACATTTCTACCATGAGGGCTCATTCACACCATACGTGCATGAAAACTGATGGGAACTGAAGTGAAAACCGAGCAGATTTCACTTGCAGAGACATCGGTTTCACATCAGTTTTCATGCATGTTGACATCAGTTTTAATGTGTGTCAGTTATGTGCCCTGTTCACACCAATGTTGATGCCATGTCAGTTTTTTCCCATGCAGAAAACTGCATACAAGTTGCAGATTCCTACACAGAAAGAATCTGCATGTTGTGGTGTGAACAGGGCACGAGGCCTTAGCCCCTGGATCACACCATGGTGCAGTTTTTCTGCATGCATTCTGCAAGGGCACAAACAAATAATGGTTCTCTATGTGCCCTGTTCACACCACAACACTGGTATCATGTGTGGATTTTTTCTGTGTAGAAATCTTAAAAAAACCTGACATGACATCAACATCGGTGTGAACAGGTCACAGAACTGACATGCATGAAAATTGATGTAAACTGACGTGAAACTTATGTTTCTGCAAGTAAAATCTGCATTCCCTTCAGTTCCCATCATCATTCAGTTCCCATCATTTTTCACGCATGAATGGTGTGAACGAGCCCTTAATCTTGCCTCAAGGTTACTTTTATCTGTTGGCTACATCACAGTCTTGTGATATTTAACCACACATATTTACCTCTGAGTTCAGCACTTAATTTATTCCTGTGGACTTATTTTTACATTTACACATTCATCATCTTTGCTGGATTCCATGATATCTCGTGAACCTACACAGACTATTCATATTATTCCCCTTTTCTCAGTTGGAGATCATTTATTCACTCAAGTGAATCCTGTAAATAGACCCATCCCAGTTTATTGTATTTTTATTGTACACTTGTTCAATCATTTTTTTGAAGCCTCCACATATAGACAAATCGGATAATCTTAGATTTCATACCCTCCTCTGCCCCACTCAGATGCAATAAATAAATAAAAAAACACTCCTGCCTCCTGGGATGGCCTCCTGTCGAATGCCTGCTCTGCGCTTTGACATTTCTTATATAGGTAAGGGGCGGAGCCACGTGGATATGTCACCCGGTGTCACCACCCTCTTATGACTTCATGGACTGGTGCATGCTGGGCCTGTGATGTCACAAGGGGCCCCTGGATGACCTAGATAGGTGGCACCACCCCTTACCTATGTAAAAAATGTCAAAGTGCAGAGCAGGCATTTGGCGGGAGGCCGTCCCAGGAGGCATAGCAATTTCAATCTATTTTTATTTTTTGGGGTCGGCGGTGTGGCGGGTTGCCTGATTGATGATGGATTTACATCGAGGGACACCTTTTTTTTATTTTTTTAGTAAGGGATTTGTCAAAAACTTGTTTTTATTACATTTTGACACTTTTTTGGTGAATGAGTAGTGTTACTATGTACCCGATACCCATTCACATGGGGGGGATCTGGGGGCCCCTTGCTAAAGGGTGCTTCCAGATTCTTATAAGCCCCCCGTCTGCAGACCCCCTTAACCCATGGCCACAGTTGTGGGGATGAGGCCCTTGTCCCCATCAACATGGGGGCAAGGTGCTTTGGGGTGGCCCCAAGGCACCCACCCTCCATTTGAGGGCATGTGGCCTGGTATGGTTTTCTGACCTGCTGGGTTGCATGCCCGGATAAGGGTCTAGTATGGATTTTGGGGGAACCGTATGCCATTTTTTTTTATTTGGCATGGGGTTCCACTCCAAACCCATACCAGACCACGCCTTTTTTTTCTTTATGTTTTAACTGCCACTTTTTTTGCTGAGCTGTCAGCGGGGGAAACCCCTTGACAGCTGATGACTCATTGGTTGTTAATGACACTGTGGCCGGCTTCCCGGCCATGCTCCTTAACAACCAGCTTACACTGTGCCATGATTGGGCTTTGCCCAATCAGGGCGCATAATGCAGCACTCATTGACTTGGCCCCCTTCAGGATGGTATGGCATTTCATTCTCCCTTGCTTCGGAAAATAGGACATTACCATCTTGTTTATTTGAATTAGAATTTTCTTCCTCTTGATTAGAGAAACCAAGAAGTACAATGTTTGTCATGCTGCTCAAAGTTCCAGAATATTGAAGACTGTTGTTATTTCTGACCTTGGCGATTTGCCCTGGACTAGAATATCCTGAAAATGAGCTGTGCAGCCTTGAGTGCTGACATCTGACATATGGTGATCCAAGTTCCCATGTCCAGCTGCTTTTGCAGATTCAATACCTAGAGCCAATTTGGCTTATCTGAAGTAATGATCTCGATATGCACTGGCTCAGGAAGCCTGTTTGAAAGCATGGAACACATTTCCTGTGCTTCATTGATAGAACACCACATTACTCTGTTACCTGCTTACTGGACATTACCCCCACAACCACCAGAATAGGGATCCTCATGAGGGACCCCTTTAGCACCTGTGGTATGAGGAATTCAGGGAGGAGAGTTTAAGAGGACCTGCTTGGAAAGGACCAAAGGAAGCAGTCAGGTAAGGGTAAAAATAGAACAAAAATGATTTTCATTAGTAATTAATTTCTTGCTAGGGACAGTAGCTGCATCCTATTACTGTGAGGATAAAAAAAGGATTCTGGTGCTAGGTAGAGTTTTTTTTTTATTTATGGAGTAGTCAGTCTTGTAGCCCTGTAAAGTTTGACCCATCAGTATGCTGCCATGCCATGCACAGGAAAGGACTATTAGGCAGGCTGCAAACAGGGTCGGACTGGGAATAAAAACCAGCCCCAGTGACGTAGCATGGGTTGTCAGCACCCAAGGTAAGGCAAGTAATTTGCACCCCTAACCATTTAGCGCTCCCTGAGTCTCTTCCACTCATACTGTATTAAATCTCTTAGTTCCTCTTTGTTCTCCTTTCTTTCCCCTTTATCTCTCTCTATCATAATGTCTTGTTTTTTTTCCCCATCTCTCTCTCTATGCATCTTTCTTGTTCTCTCTCTTATTATGTCTCTTCCTTTTTCTTTGTTCCTCCCCCTCTTTTCTTCTCTCTTCCATGCAGTCTCTTTTTTTTTTCCTTTCTCATCTCCTTTCTTGCTCCCTCCCCTCTCCCGCTTTCTTTCCGGAAAGTGAATGGCTACATGCCCATTTATTGTATATATATATATATATATACACACATACATATGATGCGAGTTGTATATGTGTAAAAAACAAAATCATACTTGGGGGGCACACCCTATGCGTTTACATTCAAGATGGTGCTGATAAGACCAATAAACAGTACAAAATATTACAGCGCACACATACAAAAATGACATTTAAATCCTGCAAGGCTATTTAAAAACACTTGAACACATTCAAAAAATATGGGGGATTTGGTCACACTATATGGCAGCCCTCTTACTGCATGAAAGTACCCCATTATTAGTGGGTCCTACACTGATAAAAGAATGAAAGATCCTGCGTCTCAACCATTGGAGATACATTCCTCTTTATGGGAGAACTCCACCCCCCATTACCTCTTATTAGTGTCCACCAGTATATAGGAGGAGTCCCTTCAGTTCTCCCATAAAAGAGGAATGTATCTCCCATGGTTTAGACGCAGGATCTTTCATTCTTTTACTAGTGTAGGACCCACTAATAAAGGGGTACTTTGACGCAGTAAGTGGGCTGCCATATAGTGTGACCAAATCCCCATATTTTTTTAATATGTTCAGGTGTTTTTAAATAGCTTTGCAGGATTTAAATGTCATTTTTGTATATGTGTAAGACACATTACAAGAGATGGTCAGAGGCTGAACATGATACATGAGATGGTCAGAGACTGCAGACATGATACAGGAGACGGTCAGAGACTGAAGATATAATACAGGAGACGGTCAGAGACTGCAGACATGATACAGGAGACGGTCAGAGACTACAGACATGATACAGGAGAGGGTCAGAGACTGCAGACATGATACAGGAGAGGATCAGAGACTGTAGACATGATACAGGAGACGGTCAGAGACTGCAGACATGATACAGGAGAGGGTCAGAGACTGCAGACATGATACAGGAGATGGTCAGAGACTGCAGACATAGTACAGGAGATGATCAGAGACTGTAGACATGATACAGGAGACGGTCAGAGACTGCAGACATGATATAGGAGACGGTCAGAGGCTGCACATATGATACAGGAGACGGTCAGAGACTGCAGACATGATGCAGGAGGCGGTCAGAGACTGCAGACATGATACAGGAGAGGGTCAGAGACTGCAGACATGATACAGGAGAGGGTCAGAGACTGTAGACATGATACAGGAGACAGTCAGAGACTGCAGACATGATACAGGAGGCGGTCAGGGACTGCAGACATGATACAGGAGATGGTCAGAGACTGCAGACATAGTACAGGAGATGATCAGAGACTGCAGACATGATACAGGAGACGGTCAGAGACTGCAGACACAGTACAGGAGACGTTAAGAGACTGCAGATGTAGTACAGGAGACGGTCAGAGACTGCAGACATAGTACAGGAGACGGTCAGAGACTGCAGACATAGTACATGAGATGGGTAGAGACTGCATGTATGGCTGAACACAGTGTAAAAGCGTATAGTAGGGCTGCGCCACTCTACTTAAACAAGCTCTTCAAAATCAAGTTAGTAATCCTCCTTTTAAAGTACAACCAAGTGCCAGAAGACAGCAACACATCCAATTTACAAAATTCAAATTGTCTAATGCCCCGTACACACGGTCGGATTTTCCGATGGAAAATGTCCGATCGGAGCGTGTTTTCGGAAATTCTGACCGTGTGTGGGCTCCATCGGACATTTTCCATCGGATTTTCCGACACACAAAGTTGGAGAGCAGGAGATAAAATTTTCCGACAACAAAATCCGTTGTCGGAAATTCCGATCATGTGTACACAAATCCGATGGACAAAGTGCCACGCATGCTCAGAATAAATAAAGAGATGAAAGCTATTGGCCACTGCCCCATTTATAGTCCCAACGTACGTGTTTTACGTCACCGCGTTGAGAATGATCGGATTTTCCGACAACTTTGTGTGACCATGTGTATGCAAGACAAGTTTGAGCCAACATCCGTCGGAAAAAATCCTAGGATTTTGTTGTCGGAATGTACGAACAAAGTCCGACCGTGTGTACGGGGCATTACAGTGAACTGATCAGGATTGGTGGAGAACAATAAACAGTTAATGAGTCTGTGAAGCTTCTAGTCTGAATCAGCAGTAAATCATCCAAAAAACATCAAACTGTGCAGCACACACAGAGCTCTGGCTAAATAGCTGAGCTGAAATGGTTAACAGACAGCCATCGGCAGGCTGTCTCCCAGGGATCTTATCAATCAGTTTGCAGGTTAGGAAGCTAAAAAAAGAAAGAGTACAGAGCCAGACAAGAGGGAGAGGAGGCTGATCAGTAACCTGCACACTGTCCAAAAGGCAGAGATTTCTGGATGACACCGGTCGGCCAGCATTACATATAACATTGCTCCCGATGATCTTGTTTCCATTTAGCCAGAGCTCTGTGTGCTGCAGGATTAGTTTTGCTGTGGCTGTGGTCATACCATCCTTTATCTCCTCGGCTTCAGGTACTGTGTATCTCCCTCCCGACGCCCCCATTCATCCCCTATCCAGCACCTGTGTACATTCAAATGTGGCGGGCTCGAGAGGGAGGGGTTACACTGTCTGCTGCACAATGGCTACTTACTCCTCCGGTCCTCGCTGCTACACATTTCTTCAGCCAGCCCGCCAGCACAGGCGCTGCCGCTTCTCTCTCAGCTGTTCTATTTAAAAAAGTTCAAGAGCTCCTAGCTGACAGCGTCCCCAGAGCAGGCGGCCTACCGGGAAATTTCCCGCTATCCCGGTAGGCCAGTCCGGCCCTGGCTGCAAAAATGAGAAATGTATTTAGTCGAAGGTAAAATGTATTGAAATACAATCACAGTGAATAATCAGTTATGAGAATGAACTTAAAGAGGAGGCCCCTGAAAAATTAAAAGTCATCAGCTACAAATACTGCAGCTGCTGACTTTTAATATATGGACACTTATCTGTCCAGGGAGCCTGCAATGTCGGCACCCCAGGCGATCTTCTGATTGACTGTCGGGTGCAGTTGCCACCATTTCAGGTAAGGGAACCCGGCTTTTGGCTTCACAGCCAGGTTCCTACTGCGCATGCATGTAGCGTGCTGTGCTTTCTAATTGGTCCGGCGGAGCAGGAAGGAGTAGGAGGCTGAACTTCCGAAAGACGTGGCCGCTGCCCCCTCTCCTGGAAGTGGAAAACAGTACCTGTCAAAAACAGGTACACGTTCCCCCCTCCCCCCTAAAAGGTGCCAAATGTGGTAATGGAGGAAGGGGAAGAAGACGGATAAGCAGAAGTTCCACTTTTGAGTGGAATTCTGCTTTAACAGGTGCTGACCAAAGAAACAAATTGTGTGTGATAAAGGGACAGCAAGAGCCATTTACTGTGTTTGGATGTGTTGTATGTGGTAAGAAATATTAAAAAAATTAAAATAAATGCAAACATTATATTGCCTCTTTGTTTTTTAGGGTGCTATTATCACACTTTTTGGAGTTAATTTCCTAAAGACAAATAGACATTGCAAGGGAAGTTGTACTTTGCAAGGGAATTTTATCCTGCACTTAGCGAATAAGGTGAAATTCTGCTGGTTTCCATCATCTAATCACATGCAAGTAAAACATTTTTTTTTCACTTTCTTTGTGCTTGATTGGATATTGTTGCAAAGTGAAATATCACCTCATTCACTAAGCTCTGGGAAAAATGCCCTTGCAAAGTTCAACTTCACTTTCAAAGTCAACAGCCTTTTTGCCTTTAGTAAACCAACCCCATTGTCTTACCAGTTCAAGGAACAACAAGCAAACACAAACATATTATTTCAGTTGAAGGCAGGGAGAAATGGGATTATCACGGTGCCATGAACAAATTAGAACAAAATTAGTTTAAAATTTATATTTTTTATTTATATCAAAAGGTAAAAAGTATATATAATTCATACATATACATGGTACATAGCAAAAAATCAAAACAAGAGAAGCATAATACAATTCCAAATAATGACCGTCACCACAGATGTTGAGAGGTGATCGCTGGTCAATTCATCCCAACTAGTTTTGCCAAAACATTGGCTTCATCAGGGGAATATACAGACTAAAGCAAAAAGTAAAATCACTGAAAGGAAAAAGGAGTGTATTAATTAATTAAATCCACATGATATAATATAATAGAGGTGAACAGTCATGTCACCAAGTGGTCAAGATCTTATCCAGGCTGTATCCCCCGCCCTCCAGCCCCCACATCCAGGACATACCGTGCCAGAATCCCAGGATACAAGGTAGACACCACCAAGCCACTGAGAACAGTAATCACACCCAACCCTGTATTTGGCTATAGGGGACCCAATAAGGCGCCTAAAGAAATTAGAAATTGGCATATAAATATTCAACTCATCATTAATTAATAATGGGGACTAAGCCTCAATTACATACCCTAATTACACATAGAAGAGACACCCAATGGTGCACGAGATGAATCAAGACAGGATGCTTGGATGTAGAGTTCACAGAATATGTATAAAGCCAAAGGAGCTAAAAAGTAATATAGATGATAGTATTAATGGGATAGCCATGGTGTTTTAAATGCTAAACATGTTGGTGGCAGGCGCTCATAATGGAAAATTAACTGATCAAATGGCTAATTAACTGTGGATGCTTACCAAAGGTGCATACATCAATGATGGCAAAGAGTGCACGCTAGACATGAGATTCAGCCATTATAAAGGCTGAGCATAGGAACCTCCCCAGGATATCCTCCAAATAGCACCAGTAAATTTGATAATCTATATAGGAATCAAATGCAGATAAGTGTAATGTCAGCATGGAGTTTTCCCAGCGTTACATAATTAAACAGCGGTAGAAGGAACAAAAGTTCCCACATAAGGTGAAGGAAAGAAAGGAAGGTCAATAGTTTTACCTTAATCAGATATCGCCTGGCCGCCGCACTTATCCCACAACAGGTGAGTAAAAGAATGAAATTATGTGGCAGCCTTATAAGTCCCCCACCCGATCAGCATGAATTAATCAGCCAATCCGGAGCAGACAAAAGGTGGATGGGACACATGCGCAGTAGCCGAAGCACACAGCCTACACTACCCAGAAGACCGAGCGTCAGCCGCATCACGTGGTATTGTTTACCAGTGATGCGGTCTGAATAGATGTAATACGGGCTTCGGACCTATCAGAGGAAAGGGGGAGGGAAGATCGAAGCCGTCACCGCCGTCCAAAGATAGAGGGGGAAAGGAGGCAATTAGTTGACTGGGAATATCTGTGAGGGTCCCGGCCGAAGGGGCGGGATGACTCAAAAGTCAGCCCCTGGGTGTCCATGCAGCCAAAGGCTGTAGTGGGATACATTCTCAGATGGCATGGAGGTAAAACCACCCCACATACCTGAACCAACCAGGCAGACCAGGAGAGGAAGCCAGGATAGCCAAAGGCAGAGGGATACAGATAGGACAGCCAGTCCAGTGGACATGTGTTGTTACCATGACCACCAGAGGGTGACCGATTGGACAGGACGGCCACAATAATTGAAAGATATGAATGAAATTGAAAAAAAAATAAAAAACAAAAACAATATTATAATGTTACGGTAATAGACATGTTGTATTAAATTTCATATGGTTATACAAAAATAGTAATCATCATAACAAAGAACATTCCAGTCAGCAATAAGTACAAAATGTCAATACACCCTAATGAAAATACAAATAAAATGGAAAATAAGACTGGAAAAAACATAACAAAGATAGTTCATCATCTTAGCATACAAAAGGAGTCCCTACTTGTAGAGACAATAGCAGTGGGTACAGGATGGAGGCAGGGAATGAGGACAAGATCAAAAACAGAACTCTGAGGGCCCAGACAGGCAATAAGGAGGCATACGACGGATAGACCAGTTGGACAAAAGCAAAATTAATGAAGACAAACAAATGTCCCATTTTAGAGAAAAGATTTAAAACTAATATATTCATTTAAACCAGGGAATTTTACAGCGTCCAACGAGTATATCCATATAGTCTCTATTTGAAGCAAGATATTATCGATATTGCCACCTCGAGCATGTTGGGGAACATGCTCGAGGGCAGCAAATCGAATGACATCGGGATCATAATTATGTTCCATCGCAATGTGTCTATTCAAAGCAGTGGTGGTTAGATGTTTGTATAGGGGTGCGATATGGTCCTTAATACGTTTAAGAAATGGGCGCTTGGTCTTCCCCACATAGAAACAGCCACATAGACATGAGGCTAGATATACTACTCCAATTGTCTTACAGGTAACTCTATGTCTCAAACGATGAATCCTGCCATTGGGGAGAACAGAATGCTTAGAATTATGAATAAAAGGGCAAAAATCACATGCACCACATGGGAAGGTACCCACGTTGGAATGATCCATGGGACCTCAAATCATATGGTGACTGTGAACTAGAAGATCCCTCATGGATGGAGCACATCTATAAGTGATTTCAGGGTATGGTTTCAAGAATTTTTTAATAGTATTGTCAGCCGTTAAAAGTGGCCAATATTTCTGGACAATACCTCTCATTTGACTATGTTGTTTAGAAAATTGAGTAATAATCCTAACAGACGGGTTTAGTTTCACAGATTTAGTTAAATTAATAAGATCGTGTCTGTGTCGTTTAATAACTCTATTAAAAGATCTCTTCAGCAGGGAACGACTGTATCCCCGCAAACGGAGTCTATCATACAGATCGTTAGCTGCCAGATGAAAATCCGAATCCTGAGTACAGTTCTTTCTAAGTCTCAAAAATTGACTATAGGGTATGCTGTCTAGTAAGGGCTGGGGATGTGCACTGGCCGCATGTAAGATCAAGTTGCCCGAAGAGGGCTTGAGGTACAAAGATGAATGCAAGACACCATCCTTACCTATATGTATTTGCAAGTCTGAAAACTTATTTTGGATTGACTGCATTCCATTGTAAAACTTAAATTATAAGCATTTACAGCCAGTAAGTCCATCAGCCGAGAGAGTTCATCTCGACTACCCGACCATAAAATGAAAACATCATCAATATACCTATACCAGGCTACAATGTGTGAACGCAGTTCTGATATGGATTCTTGGGAAAACAAGTCCCTCTCCCACCCCCCAGGTACAGGTTGGCATAGGAAGGGGCACATTTAGTCCCTATAGCTACCCCCTGTACCTGGAGGAAGTGGAAGGAACCAAACATAAACACGTTTCTAGTCAAGATGAACTCAAGCAGCCGAAGAACAAACCGGCTGTAGCTGTCAAAAGATGATCCCCGCTCCTGAAGATGAGTACAAATTACTTCAATACCTTGTGTGTGTGGAATTGAGTTATATAAACATTCAACATCTAGGGCAACCAGTCAAGTATTGGGAGGGACTTGTTTTCAATCTATATGACGCAGCAGGTGAATAGTGTCCTGAACATAAGAAAATAAGGCAGTTACATGAGGTATTAGATATTTATCCACCAGGGCACTAGCATTCTCTGTTAAGCTCTGGCAACCAGAGACGATAGGTCATCCAGGTGGCTTCTCCACTGATTTGTGCACTTTTGGTAAGGAATAGAAGGTAGGGATTTTGGATCCTTCACATTTAAATAACTCCATGTACTGTAGTCGATAATGCCAGATTGGTAGGCCTCGAAAATTAGACTATAATATTCATTGTTGAAATTAGTTATCAATGTTTTAGAGATAGGGCGGTTCCAACGTGTGTTGCCAAGGACATCCCGGCACATAGTTTCATATGCGAGGACGTCCATGACAACAACGTTGCTGCCCTTATCGGCAGGTTTGATGACCAAACCAGGATGGCATTGTAGTTCTCGAAGAGCTTTCCGATGTCGAAGGGACAGATTGTGTGTTTGGACTTGTTGTAAGTCCAAATTCTCAATTTCAAAAGTTATCTGTTGAACAAAAGTCCAAATGTTGGGATTCATTTGAAGTGATGGGAAATTGCACGATTTAGGTTTGAATGACAGTGGTGGGGGTAAAGAGACACCGGGGACGGCTATGCCACAAGGATGAATTTGTGGCTCATCATCCACAACGTGCCCCTCCCCCCATAGTTGTTCAAGATCCTCCAGAGCCCGAAGTTCAGGCTCAGAGGGTTCGAAAGAAGTAGATTCGATAGGTCCCGGAGATGGTGTTTTATCATAGATAACCTTGAATAGGAGGCGTCTGGCAAATAAATGTATGTCTTTAATGAGTTGAAAACTATCAAGATCAATGGAAGGGCAGAAAGTAAGGCCCAATTTTAAAACATTAATCTGATCGACTGTAAGATTGACCGATGAGAGATTGACAATATCTAGTTCCAATGGATTTGTATTTAAAGGGGTTGAGGTGGGTTGGTCAAGTCTGGTGTCTTTCCTAAAAAAATAGGTGCCAACTTGGGATCAATGGAATGTGTACTAGTGGAGAAAAGTGAGGATATAGTAGGTTCACTTGCTCGACGGCCAATGACTGACAGGGCCGAAGTTGAAGGGATAGGAGTGGTAGTGCCAAGTGGAAGGTGTACTGAGGTGTCAGAGGGGATAAGTGTGGATGCAGGTCTACCCAAGGATGGAAATGGGGTAGACGATAGTGCTTTAGAGGAGTGTGTACGAACCGTGGAGGGTTGACGTGTGGAGGTAGGACCTGGTGTGCGGTGAAGGGAAACAGTGGAGGTTGTGACGGTACGATCCCCTTTCCTTTTTTTGTGGAGTCTTTCTTGAGAAAGTTTGTGATAAGTAGTGGAAGAACTGGGAGAAAAAGTCACAGAATTAACATTAGGTACTACATTCTCCGACTTGGGAACTTCAGTGGTATGAGGTTTGGAAAAGGGCTTGTTATAATTGGTTTGACTCCATTTATAAGCAAAGCCATTTTCGTGAGCTAATTTGTCGCAAAGGAATTTACCTTCTTTGATGTTTATAATTTCTAACGTATATTCTTCCAGATGTGACCGTAAGTCTTTGTCACGTTTGATAAATCTGGGAGAAGAGATGACAAGACTGTATTCATCATACCAGTTGCCAATCTGTACATCAAGTTGACTAAGTTCAGATTCGTATTGTTTACATAATAAGGAAATCATTTCAAAGGAGCACGTTTGAAGATTTTGCTCCCAAGATTATATAATAGGTTAATTTATTTTAACAGTAGCTGCCCTTCAAAATTAATAGAAAAAAGTTTTATAAAATGAAAGAAAGTGAGAAATAATTGTGAAGGGCGGCTACTGTTAAAATAAATTAACCTATTATATAATATACCTCTATCTACGAGCAGTGGGACAGGATGGTGGATTTTTGTGGTGAGGCCTTTGCGGATCTGATGACAAAAATTCGGTCATCCAAAACGGAGGCCAATGTTTCTGATGATGACCTCGATCGTGCATTTATGAGACTGCAGCGTCTTCTCGAAAAAAAGGTACGCACATATTGGCACAAAGCCTATTTTGAAAAATATTCCCTGAACGGTATAGTACCCTGGGGTTTGAGGATCCAGATGTTCCCCAATATTAGGAATATCAATGATTCTCTTAAACAATCTTGGGAGCAAAATCTTCAAACGTGCTCCTTTGAAATGATTTTCTTATTATGTAAACAATATGAATCTGAACTTAGTCAACTTGATGTACAGATTGGCAACTGATATGATGAATACAGTCTTGCCATCTCTTCTCCCAGATTTATCAAACGCGACAAAGATATACGGTTACATCTGGAAGAATATACGTTAGAAATTTTAAACATCAAAGAAGGTAAATTCCTTCGCGACAAATTAGCTCACGAAAATGGCTTTGCTTATAAATGGAGTCATACCAATTATAACAAGCCCTTTTCCAAACCTCATACCATTGAAGTTCCCAAGTCGGAGAATGTAGTACCTAATGTTAATTCTGTGACTTTTTCTCCCAGTTCTTCCACTACTTATCACGAACTTTCCCAAGAAAGACTCCCCAAAAAAAGGAAAGGGGATCGTACCATCACAACCTCCACTGTTTCCCTTCACGGCACACCAGGTCCTACCTCCACACGTCAACCCTCCACAGTTCATACACACTCCTCTAAAGCACTATCGTCTACCCCATTTCCATCCTTGGGTAGACCTGCATCCACACTTATCCCCTCTGACACCTCAGTACACCTTCCACTTGGCACTACCGCTCCTATCCCTTCAACTTCGGCCCTGTCAGTCATTGGCCGTCGAGCAAGTGAACCTACTATATCCTCATTTTTCCCCACTAGTACACATTCCATTGATCCCAAGTTGGCACCTATTTTTTTAGGAAAGACACCAGACTTGACCAACCCACCTCAACCCCCTTAAATACAAATCCATTGGAACTAGATATTGTCAATCTCTCATCGGTCAATCTTACAGTCGATCAGATTAATGTTTTAAAATTGGGCCTTACTTTCTGCCCTTCCATTGATCTTGATAGTTTTCAACTCATTAAAGACATACATTTATTTGCCAGACGCCTCCTATTCAAGGTTATCTATGATAAAACACCATCTCCGGGACCTATCGAATCTACTTCTTTCGAACCCTCTGAGCCTGAACTTCGGGCACTGGAGGATCTTGAACAACTATGGGAGGAGGGGCACGTTGTGGATGATGAGCCACAAATTCATCCTTGTGGCATAGCCGTCCCCGGTGTCTCTTTTCCCCCACCACTGTCGTTCAAACCTAAATCGTGCAATTTCCCATCACTTCAAATGAATCCCAACATTTGGGCTTTTGTTCAACAGATAACTTTTGAAATTGAGAATTTGGACTTACAACAAGTCCAAACACACAATCTGTCCCTTCGATATCGAAAGCTCTTCGAGAACTACAATGCCATCCTGGTTTGGTCATCAAACCTGCCGATAAGGGCAGCAACGTTGTTGTCATGGACGTCCTCGCATATGAAACTGTGCCGGGATGTCCTTGGCAACACACTTTGGAACCGCCCTATCTCTAAAACATTGATAACTAATTTCAACAATGAATATTATAGTCTAATTTTCGAGGTCCTACCAATCTGGCATTATCGACTACAGTACATGGAGTTATTTAAATGTGAAGGATCCAAAATCCCTACCTTCTATTCCTTACCAAAAGTGCACAAATTAGTGGAGAAGCCACCTGGATGACCTATCGTCTCTGGTTGCCAGAGCTTAACAGAGAATGCTAGTGCCCTGGTGGATAAATATCTAATACCTCATGTAACTGCCTTATTTTCTTATGTTCAGGACACTATTCACCTGCTGCGTCATATAGATGGAAAACAAGTCCCTCCCAATACTTGACTGGTTGCCCTAGATGTTGAATGTTTATATAACTCAATTCCACACACACAAGGTATTGAAGTAATTCGTACTCATCTTCAGGAGCGGGGATCATCTTTTGACAGCTACAGCCGGTTTGTCCTTTGGCTGCTTGAGTTCATCTTGACTAGAAATGTGTTTATGTTCGGTTCCTTCCACTTCCTCCAGGTACAGGGGGTAGCTATAGGGACTAAATGTGCCCCTTCCTATGCCAACCTGTACCTGAGGGGGTGGGAGAGGGACTTGTTTTCCCAAGAATCCATATCAGAACTGCTTTCACACATTGTAGCCTGGTATAGGTATATTGACGATGTTTTAATTTTATGGTCGGGTAGTCGAGATGAACTCTCTCGGCTGATGGACTTACTGGCTGTAAATGCTTATAATTTAAGTTTTACAATGGAATGCAGTCAATCCAAAATAAGTTTTTCGGACTTGCAAATACATATAGGTAAGGATGGTGTCTTGCATTCATCTTTGTACCACAAGCCCTCTTCGGGCAACTCGATCTTACATGCGGCCAGTGCACATCCCCAGCCCTTACTAGACAGCATACCCTATAGTCAATTTTTGAGACTTAGAAGGAACTGTACTCAGGATTCGGATTTTCATCTGGCAGCTAACGATCTGTATGATAGACTCCGTTTGCGGGGATACAGTCGTTCCCTGCTGAAGAGATCTTTTAATAGAGTTATTAAACGACACAGACACAATCTTATTCATTCAACTAAATCTGTGAAACTAAACCCGTCTGTTAGGATTATTACTCAATTTTCTAAACAACATAGTCAAATGAGAGGTATTCTCCGGAAATATTGGCCACTTTTAACGGCTGACAATACTATTAAAAAATTCTTGAAACCATACCCTGAAATCACTTATAGACGTGCTCCATCCATGAGGGATCTTCTAGTTCACAGTCACCATATGATTTGAGGTCCCATGGATCATTCCAACGTGGGTACCTTCCCATGTGGTGCATGTGATTTTTGCCCTTTTATTCATAATTCTAGGCATATTGTTCTCCCCAATGGCAGGATTCATCATTTGAGACATAGAGTTACCTGTAAGACAATTGCAGTAGTATATCTAGCCTCATGTCTATGTGGCTGTTTCTATGTGGGGAAGACCAAGCGCCCATTTCTTAAACGTATTAAGGACCATATCGCACCCCTATACAAACATCTAACCACCACTGCTTTGAATAGACATATTGCGATGGAACGTAATTATGATCCTGATGTCGTTCGATTTGCTGCCCTCGAGCATGTTCCCCAACATGCTCGAGGTGGCAATATCGATAATATCTTGCTTCAAATAGAGACTAGATGGATATAATCGTTAGACGCTGTAAAATTCCCTGGTTTAAATGAATATATTAGTTTTAAATCTTTTCTCTAAAATGGGACATTTGTCTTCATTAGTTTTGCTTTTGTCCAACTGGTCTATCCGTCGTATGCCTCCTTATTGCCTGACTGTTTTTGATCACTCGGGCCCTCAGAGTTCTGTTTTCGATCTTGTCCTCATTCCCTGCCTCCATCCTGTACCCACTGCTATTGTCTCAACAAGTAGGGACTTCCTTTTGTATGCTAAGATGATGAACTATCTTTGTTATGTTTTTTCCAGTCTTATTTTCCATTTTATTTGTATTTTCATTAGGGTGTATTGACATTTTGTACTTATTGCTGACTGGAGTGTTCTTTGTTATGATGATTACTATTTATGTATAACCATATGAAATTTAATACAACATGTCTATTACCGTAACATTATAATATTGTTTTTGTTTTTGATTTTTTTTTCCTTGTCAAAAGAAGTTTATTGAGTATACAATATTATAAAGATACATAAAGTAAGTTTACAAGGATCTATAAAGTAAGCTCATTGTTTTACAGTAGGGTTTATATAGGTAAATATCATGGAATTTCATTGGGTTCACGTAAACCTAAATTAAAGATATATATCATTTCCTTAGTTACTTTTGTAGGTATTTAAATGATTTATACCTACTATACATATTGTTTACAGGTAGAGTGTATATAGGTCAAATAAATTCTGATAATGAGCTTTAATCGTAAGGTGGAGAAAAGGAAAGAGAAAGAAGAAAAAGGGTAGAAAGGCAGAGGTATGGTCCACAAGGTTGTCCCGCTCGTCAGTTTATTATTCTTTTTAGTTCTCTTTGAAGCCTTAGAATGGGTATCTCTGTAAGTCATTTAATCTGTTACCATGGCAACAGGACAGAGTCATTGAAATTTGACAGGAACTGTTGTTTTATCCAAGGATGCCAAAGTTTTTCAAATTTTGGAATTTGATTTTGATCGATGGCTACCATCTTAGCATGGGACATTGTATTATTCATTCTGTGAATTGTTTCTGCTAGTACCAATGTAGGAGATTTCCATGCCTTGGCCACTGTTTGTTTTGCAGCCGTTATTAGTTGGATCATAAGTTTGAATTGAGAGAGTGTTAACCATTCCGGTTTTAGATTAAGTAAAGTTATATATGGATCTGGTTGTTTGAATTTTTTTTCAATTTCATTCATATCTTTCAATTATTGTGGCCGTCCTGTCCAATCGGTCACCCTCTGGTGGTCATGGTAACAACACATGTCCACTGGACTGGCTGTCCTATCTGTATCCCTCTGCCTTTGGCTATCCTGGCTTCCTCTCCTGGTCTGCCTGGTTGGTTCAGGTATGTGGGGTGGTTTTACCTCCATGCGATCTGAGAATGTATCCCACTACAGCCTTTGGCTGCATGGACACCCAGGGGCTGACTTTTGAGTCATCCCGCCCCTTCGGCCGGGACCCTCGCAGATATTCCCAGTCAACTAATTGCCTCCTTTCCCCCTCTATCTTTGGACGGTGGTGAAGGCTTCGATCTTCCCTCCCCCTTTCCTCTGATAGGTCCGATGCCCGCATTACATCTATTCAGACCGCATCACTAGTAAACAATACCACGTGATGCGGCTGACGCTCGGTCTTCTGGGTAGTGTAGGCCGTTGGCTTTGGCTACTGCGCATGCATCCCATCCGCCTTTTGTCTGCTCCCGATTGGCTGATTAATTCATGCTGATCGGGTGGGGGACTTATAAGGCTGCCACATCCTTTCATTCTTTTACTCACCTGTTGTGGGATAAGTGTGGCGGCCAGGCGATATCTGATTAAGGTAAAACTATTGACCTTCCTTTCTTTCCTTCACCTTATGTGGGAACTTTTTTTCCTTCTACCGCTGTTTAATTATGTAAGGCTGGGAAATTGCCATGCTGACATTACACTTATCTGCATTGGATTCCTATATAGATTATCAAGTTTACTGGTGCTATTTGGAGGATATCCTGGGGAGGTTCCTATGCTCAGCCTTTATAATGGCTGAATCTCATGTCTAGCGTGCACTCTTTGCCATCATTGATGTATGCACCTTTGGTAAGCATCCACAGTTAATTAGCCATTTAATCAGTTAATTTTCCATTATGAGCGCCTGCCCCCAACATGTTTAGCATTTAAAACACCATGGCTATCCCATTAATACTATCATCTGTATTACTTTTTAGCTCCTTTGGCTATATACATATTCTGTGAACTCTACATCCAAGCATCGTGTCTTGATTCATCTCGTGCACCATTGGGTGTCTCTTCTATGTACTGTATGTGTGTGTGTGTGTATGCTGTGTGACCCCATAATCTCCTATTGCCTGGGGACCCCATAATCTCCTATTGCCTGGGGGCCCCATAATCTCCAATTGCCCGGGGGCCCCATAATCTCCTATTGCCCGGGGGCCCCATGAGTTGTCAGTCCGCCCCTGTTCACCTCTATTATATTATATCATGTGGATTTAATTAATTAATACACTCCTTTTTCCTTTCAGTGATTTTACTTTTTGCTTTAGTCTGTATATTACCCTGATGAAGCCAATGTTTTGGCGACACTAGTTGGGATGAATTGACCAGCGATCACCTCTCAACATCTGTGGTGATGGTCATTATTTGGAATTGTATTATGCTTCTCTTGTTTTGATTTTTTTTGTATGTACCATGTATATGTAAGAATTATATATACTTTTTAGCGTTTGATACTAATAAAAAATATAAATTTTAAACTAATTTTGTTCTAATTTGTTCATGGCACCGTGGTAATCCCATTTCTCCCTGCCTTCAATTGATTACTTTTCAAGGGATGAGGTGCCGTATCTACTAGGACATTCCTCCTATCACTTCTCTGTTCATATTATTTCAGTGACAATAGCTTGTCAAGCAGCCCTCCAGAGGACCTAATTTAAACATAAAATATGACCTCCTATTGACTGCAATGTAATTCAATTTCAAAATCCTAGTGTAGCACCCTCCAGTGTGTGCTACTAGAATGGAGATTAGTCAAACTATAGTCTAGCCCAGGGATAAACCTGAGTCGCTGGATCTAGGTCAGGGTTATTAGAGGCCGGGGCTGGATGACTCATAGCAGCTCTCTGATGCCCCCACCCTGTTTCTAGAATTTTGGAGAACATTCTGGAAGATAGTGGGCAAAAGCTGGGAGGGTTTGCCTTGAATATTTAGGGGTCCTTAGCCAATACCCAGGTTGGGGGCCTGCCAGGCAACTAATGAGCCATGCCAGCAGAGGAGTTGAGTGGCTGAAGGACAAGCAGTGTTGAAGAGAGTCTGTCGGTGGCCCTTGAGGGGCCCCTGCCAGGAGGGGTTTTACTTCTGGCTGGAGATTGGGAGGCTGGCCTGGAAGGATCCCATTACAGGAGTGGGAAGAGAAAGCAGCCAGGTGGGCTGGTGGCAGCCAGGTGGGATAGCATTTCTGCAAGCAGTAGAACTGGGACAAGTGTCTACGAAGAGGCAGAAGGTTGTGTGAGATGCTGTTCACTCCACATAGCAAGTTTACCAAGGGACTCTTCCTAGCCTGTAATGGGCTATTGCTGAACTGACTAGGGACTGTTAGTTCCCCCAGGAGTGAACCAGTAGGATCTGTACAATGGAACCAAGTTTGTGCAGGTGGAAAGAAGAAAAGGAATCTGTAAATAGGGAGGAAGTTGTCACTGGTTTTAATTGTTGGACATTTTCAAGTTGGGTGTCCCATAATCCCTTAACTAGGGCCATCTTAATGCATGGGCACTCCTGGGCACTGCCCAGGGGTCCCAGGTGCATGGGGCCCCGCAATAATCTTGCATTACATCATATTTGCCAACTGTCTGGGACATTCATGCTTTTTACTAAACTGTCCCGAGATGGCCGTGTCCTGGGAAGTGTCCCAGAACCTATACTGTGCCCCCCTGATCCCAGTATTGTGCCCTCCTGACCCCTCCTGTACTGTGCCCTTCTGCATTCCCCACTGCACTGTGCCCTATGTGTTGATTAGTCTTTGATTTATGGAATGTTTTCTTTTTGAAAAATTTATTTTATTGAAAGTACTAATGAATCTATATTTAATTCTATCAACTATTTCTTGAAAGGTGTGTAAGTTGGGACAAGCTGGTAGGGGCCCCAGTGCATTACTTTGCCCAGAGGCCCATGATGCTATTAAAAGGGCCCTGCCCTTACCCCATCCAAGTTATCATCCCCTAATAAAACAACAAAAACACAAGCCAAAGGTCTGATCACTGTGTCTGAATACAAGAAGGAAATGCTGTGTGACTGGCTGTGCAGTAATGGGGAACCCTGCCATTAGCAACTCCTACAGGGGTAGAGCTACACTAGTATGACAATTTTATTTTAACTTGTCAAATTAAAGTCTAACTGAATTTTAGCAGAATTGCTTATCACACCACATCACTTTATACTGAAATATTTCCTGTAACATCCATATTATGTTTTTTTTTTTCTTTCAGAGATCAACTTCAGGAGCAAGGCATGCGCCTAAGGTCATCCATCAAGCAGATTTTGAAATGTGATTTTGAACAGGAAAACATATCTTCCCCGGTGCTACTACCACTTGCTGATTGTATTATCAGTGCGTGGATACTGGAAATGATCAGTAAAAATGAAGATGAATACATGAAGAATCTGGAGAAGACAATAAAGCTGCTAAAACCCGGAGGCCAACTGTTACTTATTGTGGCATTAGATATGACGTACTGGTTTGCTGGAGCAGAACGGTTCCATTGTTTTAAATGTAATGAGGAGTTTGTGAAAAATGCCTTTGGTAAGGTGGGTTTAGTCATTGATTACTATGCAGTGCAGAGGAGACGCAATGTCAGTGATTTCGCTGATTATAAAGCTTTTCTATTCATTGTAGGACGCAAAGGGGAGTAGATGATTGGAGCCAATAGCATTCATCTGGAGCCAAATCGAGCCAAATAGAATTATGTTGGCCTCCGGGTTTTATTGCAGTCAGAAATCACAGCAGTTGCGCTAAAGTCAGCAATGTTATTTTGCATCAATCTGTGTTAAATTGTGTTAACAAATATCGCTATCTTAATAAAGATCATTCAGAATATAAATGTGTGTTGACTTGTCTTGGAAGAATATTGTAAACCTTTTATGTATACAATATATCTTTTTATCTATTTATTGATAACCAACGCATTTCAGGACATTAACTGTGTGCCTTTCATCAGAATATGGATAAAGATTATTTAAAACTAGAATATCAGATACAGTGTATGGACAATATATTAGAAAACATAAAACATTAACATTATCAGGTTCAATACCTAAACATTATTAAAAGTTTGTGAAGAGAAAAAATATAGAAGAGATTAAATTGATAAGTGTTGTACACGACGGCAGGGATCGGTCCTGGATGGCAGCTATATTTCCCCACTATTTGGGTTGTGTTCCCTTTAACCACTTACTTACTGAGCACTTTTACCCCCTTCCTGCCCAGGCCAATTTTCAGCTTTCAGCACTGTCACACTTTCAATGACAATTCGAATGACAATTCAACGCGGTCATGCTACACTTTACCCATATGACATTGTTATCATTTTTTCACACAAATAGAGTCTTTGGTGTATTTAATCACCACTGGGTTTCAATTTCTTTCTAAGCAAATGAAAAAAGACCAAACATTTTCAAAAATATTTTTTTTTTCATAGTTTGTTATAGATTTTGGCAAACATAATTTTTCTCCTTCCCTGATGGCCATTATTAGGCTGCACTGATGGGAACTGATAGATGGCACTGATGTGCACTAATAAGTAGCACTGGTGGGCACTAATGAGGCTGTCCTGATAGATGGCACTGATAAGCAGCCCTGATAGGTTAACACTGATGGGCAATGGTAAGCAACACTGATAGGTGGCACTGATGATGAGGCACTGATGGTAACTGATTGGCAGCACTGGTGGGCACTGTTGGCACTGCATTGATAATCAGTACACTGATAATCAGTGCCCTTATTAACAGTGTTGATGTCCCTTTAACACAAGCCGGTTTTTGGTTTCCTTCTTCTCTCCTAGCGCTGTCAGTGTGAGGAAAGAAACGCAGATAACAGGTTGTGTCTACATCCATAATCAGCTGTCATTGGACACAGCTGATCACGTGGTAAAGGACTGCTGTGATTGGCCCTTTACCCCAAACTGTGATCAGTGAGTCTGAACCCGAGGGAGAGAAGAGGACTGACTTATGGTCCCCTCTGGATCGATAAGTCCTCATTTGGAACCCGAAATTTGGAGTTTCAGAGAGAAATATGGGTGAGAAAGAACTTCCATCCCTCATTACAGGGACTTTTACCCTGAAAGGGTTTACCCCGTTTGCATCTGAGTCCAGAAAAGGAGGAGGAAACACTCAGTGCCAGTCTATGTGGTGAAGTAGAGAAGAAACACAACAAAATGAGCAATGTGGGCTAGTACGTGGCTGAGACAAGGTTGCTGAACTCTAATGACCATCTCTTTGGGACCTCTTAGGCATCCAAGAGATTACAAACACCCTGTTAAAAAAAATGTGACTGTCAGTGAGCCGAGCGTTTATATTTTGTACCAACAATTGATCAACATTTTTTGTTTCCGGAGGACCAGCTGTTTTTTCTGTTGGCCTGTTTTTGACCGTAAAAAGGGACTGTTTGCTTTTACTAAGGTGCTTGGCTGATGATCTCCGGCTCCAATATCACAGTGTATATATAATAAATAAACTACGTTTTGTAAATAGCATGTCAAATAAATTACTTTAAATATTAGATATACATATCATAGAAACTAAAAAGTAAATGTTTACATTATCACAAAAGGTGACTTTCTTTAGTTATACTTTTTCGATTCTGTAATGTGTTTATATATGTAGTAATAACTAATGATTTGTTATTACTACAGTATAGTTAGATAAAGTTTTAGGTTAGTGTTTTTTTTTTAAACCAGTACCAGGGACAGTACTAACATAAATGACTTTTGCAAAGTACCTACATAAGGGCACTGAGGTCTTCAGGCAGAAGCTGCATAGTAGCCAATTACAAGATGTGCTGACCAGGATATTTGAGGCCACATAAATGAAGTGATGTAAGTAAAGAACTATACTTCAAAAAGATGTCTTTTTCACAAGATAGAATATACAAGGCTACCGGGATTGTTATAGAATATAAATCACACTACATAGGTTTAACTGGATGTATTTTTTTCAACATTATAAACTGGATAACTATGTGTAAAGGAACAGAAATGAGGGTGAATACAAGATGCAATAGGCCAGACCTAGTCTTATCTATACCTATTTGCCAATGCTGTGTCTTAGACCAATAGAATTGGAAAAACAAATGATCAAAGTATTCTCTACCTCATGGAGTTGGTGATGTTTTTGGTCCTGCATTCAGAACCTTCTTAAAAGATACAATTGAAATTGACAGCTACAGTTCTCAGTTTCTATGACCTATGGTGATGAGGAAAACCCCTTGGCGCCAGAGCCTCCTGCCCTTTAGGGGTTTCAGATGCCAGGAGGCAGGGCGGGGTTTATGATCATGTGACCACCATGATTGTCTGTCACAGCAGTCACATAATTAGAAAGCTTTCTGTTAGTCGCCGGTAACTGTGCTGGAGCGGGGGCGCGCGCTCTCTATACAGCTGTGTTTACAAAAATATATGAAAATCTGCAGCCAAGAGCTGTGCAATGAATACTCCAAGTGTAAGGTCTGTTACACA